>NW_027440603.1:0-79869 GCF_031893055.1 Leptodactylus fuscus
TTAATGTCACACAGTGCACACATAATACAGCCATATAATACCCTATAATACTGTCACACAGTGCACACATAATACAGCCATATAATACCCCATAATAGTGTCCCACAGTGCACACATAATACAGCCATATAATACCCCATAATAATGTCACACAGTGCACACATAATACAAGCCATATAATACCCCATAATAGTGTCATACAGTGCACACATAATACAGCCATATAATACCCTATAATACTGTCCCACAGTGCACACATAATACAGCCATATAATACCCTATAATAGTGTCATACAGTGCACACATACTACAGCCATATAATACCCTATAACAGTGTCATACAGTGCACACATACTACAGCCATATAATACCCTATAATAGTGTCATACAGTGCACACATACTACAGCCATATAATACCCTATAATACTGTCACACAGTGCACACATACTACAGCCATATAATACCCTATAATAGTGTCACACAGTGCACACATAATACAGCCATATAATACCCTATAATAGTGTCACACAGTGCACACATAATACAGCCATATAATACCCTATAATAGTGTCATACAGTGCACACATACTACAGCCATATAATACCCCATAATAGTGTCCCACAGTGCACACATAATACAGCCATATAATACCCTATAATAGTGTCATACAGTGCACACATAATACAGCCATATAATACCCCATAATAGTGTCACACAGTGCACACATAATACAGCCATATAATACCCTATAATAGTGTCATACAGTGCACACATAATACAGCCATATAATACCCTATAATACTGTCCCACAGTGCACACATAATACAGCCATATAATACCCTATAATAGTGTCATACAGTGCACACATACTACAGCCATATAATACCCCTATAATAGTGTCACACAGTGCACACATAATACAGCCATATAATACCCTATAATAGTGTCATACAGTGCACACATACTACAGCCATATAATACCCTATAATAGTGTCATACAGTGCACACATAATACAGCCATATAATACCCTATAATAGTGTCATACAGTGCACACATACTACAGCCATATAATACCCTATAATAGTGTCATACAGTGCACACATAATACAGCCATATAATACCCTATAATAGTGTCATACAGTGCACACATAATACAGCCATATAATACCCTATAATAGTGTCACACAGTGCACACATACTACAGCCATATAATACCCTATAATAGTGTCATACAGTGCACACATAATACAGCCATATAATACCCTATAATAGTGTCATACAGTGCACACATAATACAGCCATATAATACCCTATAATAGTGTCACACAGTGCACACATAATACAGCCATATAATACCCTATAATAGTGTCATACAGTGCACACATACTACAGCCATATAATACCCTATAATAGTGTCATACAGTGCACACATAATACAGCCATATAATACCCTATAATAGTGTCATACAGTGCACACATAATACAGCCATATAATACCCTATAATAGTGTCATACAGTGCACACATACTACAGCCATATAATACCCTATAATAGTGTCATACAGTGCACACATAATACAGCCATATAATACCCTATAATAGTGTCATACAGTGCACACATAATACAGCCATATAATACCCCTATAATAGTGTCACACAGTGCACACATAATACAGCCATATAATACCCTATAATAGTGTCATACAGTGCACACATACTACAGCCATATAATACCCTATAATAGTGTCATACAGTGCACACATAATACAGCCATATAATACCCTATAATAGTGTCATACAGTGCACACATAATACAGCCATATAATTACCCTACCATAATAATGTCATACAGTGCACACATAATACAGCCATATAATACCCTATAATAGTGTCCCACAGTGCACACATAATACAGCCATATAATACCCCTATAATAGTGTCATACAGTGCACACATAATACAGCCATATAATACCCCATAATAATGTCATACAGTGCACACATACTACAGCCATATAATACCCCATAATAGTGTCCCACAGTGCACACATAATACAGCCATATAATACCCCTATAATAGTGTCATACAGTGCACACATAATACAGCCATATAATACCCCATAATAATGTCACACAGTGCACACATAATACAGCCATATAATACCCCATAATCGTGTCCCACAGTGCACACATAATACAGCCATATAATACCCTATAATAGTGTCATACAGTGCACACATAATACAGCCATATAATACCCTATAATAGTGTCATACAGTGCACACATACTACAGCCATATAATACCCTATAATAGTGTCCCACAGTGCAAACATAATACAGCCATATAATACCCCATAATAGTGTCATACAGTGCACACATAATACAGCCATATAATACCCTATAATAGTGTCCCACCAGTGCACACATAATACAGCCATATAATACCCTATAATAGTGTCATACAGTGCACACATACTACAGCCATATAATACCCTATAATACTGTCACACAGTGCACACATAATACAGCCATATAATACCCTATAATAATGTCCCACAGTGCACACATACTACAGCCATATAATACCCTATAATAGTGTCATACAGTGCACACATAATACAGCCATATAATACCCCATAATAGTGTCACACAGTGCACACATAATACAGCCATATAATACCCTATAATAGTGTCATACAGTGCACACATACTACAGCCATATAATACCCTATAATAGTGTCATACAGTGCACACATAATACAGCCATATAATACCCCCATAATAGTGTCATACAGTGCACACATAATACAGCCATATAATACCCTATAATACTGTCACACAGTGCACACATAATACAGCCATATAATACCCTATAATACTGTCACACAGTGCACACATACTACAGCCATATAATACCCTATAATAGTGTCATACAGTGCACACATAATACAGCCATATAATACCCCATAATAGTGTCATACAGTGCACACATAATACAGCCATATAATACCCCATAATAGTGTCATACAGTGCACACATACTACAGCCATATAATACCCTATAATAATGTCATACAGTGCACACATACTACAGCCATATAATACCCTATAATAGTGTCATACAGTGCACACATAATACAGCCATATAATACCCTATAATAGTGTCCCACAGTGCACACATAATACAGCCATATAATACCCTATAATAGTGTCATACAGTGCACACATACTACAGCCATATAATACCCTATAATAGTGTCATACAGTGCACACATAATACAGCCATATAATACCCCATAATAGTGTCATACAGTGCACACATAATACAGCCATATAATACCCCATAATAGTGTCATACAGTGCACACAATAATACAGCCATATAATACCCTATAATAGTGTCATACAGTGCACACATAATACAGCCATATAATACCCTATAATACTGTCATACAGTGCACACATAATACAGCCATATAATACCCTATAATACTGTCACACAGTGCACACATAATACTGCCATATAATACCCTATAATAGTGTCATACAGTGCACACATAATACAGCCATATAATACCCTATAATAGTGTCCCACAGTGCACACATAATACAGCCATATAATACCCCATAATAGTGTCCCACAGTGCACACATAATACAGCCATATAATACCCTATAATAGTGTCATACAGTGCACACATAATACAGCCATATAATACCCCATAATAGTGTCCCACAGTGCACACATAATACAGCCATATAATACCCCAATAATAGTGTCCCACAGTGCACACATAATACAGCCATATAATATCCTATAATACTGTCACACAGTGCACACATAATACAGCCATATAATACCCTATAATAGTGTCATACAGTGCACACATAATACAGCCATATAATACCCTATAATACTGTCACACAGTGCACACATAATACAGCCATATAATACCCTATAATAGTGTCATACAGTGCACACATACTACAGCCATATAATACCCCATAATAGTGTCATACAGTGCACACATAATACAGCCATATAATACCCTATAATACTGTCACACAGTGCACACATAATACAGCCATATAATACCCCATAATAATGTCACACAGTGCACACATAATACAGCCATATAATACCCCATAATAGTGTCCCACAGTGCACACATAATACAGCCATATAATACCCTATAATAGTGTCATACAGTGCACACATAATACAGCCATATAATACCCTATAATAGTGTCATACAGTGCACACATACTACAGCCATATAATACCCCATAATAGTGTCATACAGTGCACACATAATACAGCCATATAATACCCTATAATAGTGTCACACAGTGCACACATACTACAGCCATATAATACCCTATAATACTGTCCCACAGTGCACACATAATACAGCCATATAATACCCTATAATAATGTCATACAGTGCACACATACTACAGCCATATAATACCCCTATAATAGTGTCATACAGTGCACACATACTACAGCCATATAATACCCTATAATAGTGTCACACAGTGCACACATAATACAGCCATATAATACCCTATAATACTGTCACACAGTGCACACATAATACAGCCATATAATACCCTATAATAATGTCCCACAGTGCACACATACTACAGCCATATAATACCCTATAATAGTGTCATACAGTGCACACATAATACAGCCATATAATACCCTATAATACTGTCACACAGTGCACACATAATACAGCCATATAATACCCTATAATAGTGTCATACAGTGCACACATAATACAGCCATATAATACCCTATAATACTGTCACACAGTGCACACATAATACAGCCATATAATACCCTATAATAGTGTCACACAGTGCACACATAATACAGCCATATAATACCCCATAATAATGTCACACAGTGCACACATAATACAGCCATATAATACCCCATAATAATGTCACACAGTGCACACATAATACAGCCATATAATACCCCATAATAGTGTCCCACAGTGCACACATAATACAGCCATATAATACCCCATAATAATGTCACACAGTGCACACATAATACAGCCATATAATACCCTATAATAGTGTCATACAGTGCACACATAATACAGCCATATAATACCCTATAATAGTGTCATACAGTGCACACATACTACAGCCATATAATACCCCATAATAGTGTCCCACAGTGCACACATAATACAGCCATATAATACCCTATAATAGTGTCACACAGTGCACACATACTACAGCCATATAATACCCTATAATAGTGTCATACAGTGCCACACATAATACAGCCATATAATACCCTATAATAGTGTCATACAGTGCACACATAATACAGCCATATAATACCCTATAATAGTGTCATACAGTGCACACATACTACAGCCATATAATACCCTATAATAGTGTCATACAGTGCACACATAATACAGCCATATAATACCCTATAATAGTGTCATACAGTGCACACATAATACAGCCATATAATACTCCATAATACTGTCCCACAGTGCACACATAATACAGCCATATAATACCCTATAATAGTGTCCCACAGTGCACACATAATACAGCCATATAATACTCCATAATACTGTCACACAGTGCACACATACTACAGCCATATAATACCCTATAATAGTGTCCCACAGTGCACACATAATACAGCCATATAATACTCCATAATACTGTCCCACAGTGCACACATAATACAGCCATATAATACCCCATAATAGTGTCACACAGTGCACACATACTACAGCCATATAATACCCTATAATAGTGTCATACAGTGCACACATAATACAGCCATATAATACCCCTATAATACTGTCACACAGTGCACACATAATACAGCCATATAATACCCTATAATACTGTCACACAGTGCACACATAATACAGCCATATAATACCCTATAATAGTGTCACACAGTGCACACATAATACAGCCATATAATACCCCATAATAGTGTCCCACAGTGCACACATAATACAGCCATATAATACCCCTATAATAGTGTCATACAGTGCACACATAATACAGCCATATAATACCCCATAATAATGTCACACAGTGCACACATAATACAGCCATATAATACCCCATAATAATGTCACACAGTGCACACATAATACAGCCATATAATACCCTATAATAGTGTCATACAGTGCACACATAATACAGCCATATAATACCCTATAATAGTGTCATACAGTGCACACATAATACAGCCATATAATACCCTATAATAGTGTCATACAGTGCACACATAATACAGCCATATAATACCCCATAATAATGTCACACAGTGCACACATAATACAGCCATATAATACCCCATAATAGTGTCATACAGTGCACACATAATACAGCCATATAATACCCTATAATACTGTCACACAGTGCACACATAATACAGCCATATAATACCCTATAATACTGTCACACAGTGCACACATAATACAGCCATATAATACCCTATAATACTGTCCCACAGTGCACACATAATACAGCCATATAATACCCTATAATACTGTCACACAGTGCACACATAATACAGCCATATAATACCCCATAATAATGTCACACAGTGCACACATAATACAGCCATATAATACCCCATAATCGTGTCCCACAGTGCACACATAATACAGCCATATAATACCCCATAATGATGTCACACAGTGCACACATAATACAGCCATATAATACCCCATAATAGTGTCCCACAGTGCACACATAATACAGCCATATAATACTCCATAATACTGTCCCACAGTGCACACATAATACAGCCATATAATACCCTATAATAGTGTCATACAGTGCACACATACTACAGCCATATAATACCCCATAATAGTGTCCCACAGTGCACACATAATACAGCCATATAATACCCTATAATAGTGTCATACAGTGCACACATACTACAGCCATATAATACCCCATAATAGTGTCCCACAGTGCACACATACTACAGCCATATAATACCCCATAATAATGTCACACAGTGCACACATAATACAGCCATATAATACCCTATAATACTGTCACACAGTGCACACATACTACAGCCATATAATACCCCATAATAGTGTCATACAGTGCACACATAATACAGCCATATAATACCCTATAATAGTGTCCCACAGTGCACACATAATACAGCCATATAATACTCCCATAATACTGTCCCACAGTGCACACATAATACAGCCATATAATACCCTATAATAGTGTCATACAGTGCACACATACTACAGCCATATAATACCCTATAATACTGTCCCACAGTGCACACATAATACAGCCATATAATACCCTATAATAGTGTCATACAGTGCACACATACTACAGCCATATAATACCCCATAATAGTGTCCCACAGTGCACACATAATACAGCCATATAATACCCCATAATAATGTCACACAGTGCACACATACTACAGCCATATAATACCCTATAATACTGTCCCACAGTGCACACATACTACAGCCATATAATACCCTATAATAGTGTCACACAGTGCACACATACTACAGCCATATAATACCCTATAATAGTGTCACACAGTGCACACATAATACAGCCATATAATACCCCATAATAGTGTCCCACAGTGCACACATAATACAGCCATATAATACCCCATAATAATGTCACACAGTGCACACATAATACAGCCATATAATACCCTATAATACTGTCACACAGTGCACACATAATACAGCCATATAATACCCCATAATAGTGTCCCACAGTGCACACATAATACAGCCATATAATACCCCATAATAATGTCACACAGAGCACACATAATACAGCCATATAATACCCCATAATAGTGTCATACAGTGCACACATAATACAGCCATATAATACCCTATAATACTGTCCCACAGTGCACACATAATACAGCCATATAATACCCTATAATAGTGTCATACAGTGCACACATACTACAGCCATATAATACCCTATAATAGTGTCATACAGTGCACACATAATACAGCCATATAATACCCTATAATACTGTCACACAGTGCACACATACTACAGCCATATAATACCCTATAATAGTGTCATACAGTGCACACATAATACAGCCATATAATACCCTATAATAGTGTCACACAGTGCACACATAATACAGCCATATAATACCCTATAATAGTGTCACACAGTGCACACATAATACAGCCATATAATACCCTATAATAGTGTCATACAGTGCACACATACTACAGCCATATAATACCCCCATAATAGTGTCCCACAGTGCACACATAATACAGCCATATAATACCCTATAATAGTGTCATACAGTGCACACATACTACAGCCATATAATACCCCATAATAGTGTCCCACAGTGCACACATAATACAGCCATATAATACCCCATAATAGTGTCACACAGTGCACACATACTACAGCCATATAATACCCTATAATAGTGTCACACAGTGCACACATAATACAGCCATATAATACCCCATAATAGTGTCATACAGTGCACACATAATACAGCCATATAATACCCTATAATAGTGTCATACAGTGCACACATAATACAGCCATATAATACCCCATAATAGTGTCACACAGTGCACACATACTACAGCCATATAATACCCTATAATAGTGTCATACAGTGCACACATAATACAGCCATATAATACTCCATAATAGTGTCCCACAGTGCACACATACTACAGCCATATAATACCCTATAATACTGTCCCACAGTGCACACATAATACAGCCATATAATACCCTATAATAGTGTCATACAGTGCACACATACTACAGCCATATAATACCCTATAATACTGTCCCCACAGTGCACACATAATACAGCCATATAATACCCTATAATAGTGTCATACAGTGCACACATACTACAGCCATATAATACCCTATAATAGTGTCATACAGTGCACACATACTACAGCCATATAATACCCCATAATAGTGTCATACAGTGCACACATAATACAGCCATATAATACCCTATAATAGTGTCATACAGTGCACACATAATACAGCCATATAATACCCTATAATAGTGTCATACAGTGCACACATAATACAGCCATATAATACCCTATAATAGTGTCATACAGTGCACACATAATACAGCCATATAATACCCTATAATAGTGTCATACAGTGCACACATAATACAGCCATATAATACCCCATAATAATGTCACACAGTGCACACATAATACAGCCATATAATACCCTATAATACTGTCCCACAGTGCCACACATAATACAGCCATATAATACCCTATAATAGTGTCATACAGTGCACACATACTACAGCCATATAATACCCCATAATAGTGTCATACAGTGCACACATAATACAGCCATATAATACCCTATAATAGTGTCATACAGTGCACACATACTACAGCCATATAATACCCCATAATAGTGTCATACAGTGCACACATAATACAGCCATATAATACCCTATAATAGTGTCACACAGTGCACACATAATACAGCCATATAATACCCTATAATACTGTCCCACAGTGCACACATAATACAGCCATATAATACCCTATAATAGTGTCATACAGTGCACACATAATACAGCCATATAATACCCTATAATAGTGTCATACAGTGCACACATAATACAGCCATATAATACCCCATAATAATGTCACACAGTGCACACATAATACAGCCATATAATACCCTATAATAGTGTCATACAGTGCACACATACTACAGCCATATAATACCCTATAATAGTGTCATACAGTGCACACATAATACAGCCATATAATACCCTATAATACTGTCCCACAGTGCACACATAATACAGCCATATAATACCCCATAATAATGTCACACAGTGCACACATAATACAGCCATATAATACCCTATAATACTGTCCCACAGTGCACACATAATACAGCCATATAATACCCCATAATAATGTCACACAGTGCACACATAATACAGCCATATAATACCCTATAATAGTTTCACACAGTGCACACATAATACAGCCATATAATACCCTATAATACTGTCCCACAGTGCACACATAATACAGCCATATAATACCCCATAATAATGTCACACAGTGCACACATAATACAGCCATATAATACCCTATAATACTGTCCCACAGTGCACACATAATACAGCCATATAATACCCCATAATAGTGTCATACAGTGCACACATAATACAGCCATATAATACCCTATAATAGTGTCATACAGTGCACACATAATACAGCCATATAATACCCTATAATAGTGTCATACAGTGCACACATAATACAGCCATATAATACCCTATAATAGTGTCATACAGTGCACACATAATACAGCCATATAATACCCTATAATAGTGTCATACAGTGCACACATAATACAGCCATATAATACCCTATAATAGTGTCATACAGTGCACACATAATACAGCCATATAATACCCTATAATAGTGTCATACAGTGCACACATACTACAGCCATATAATACCCCATAATAGTGTCATATAGTGCACACATAATACAGCCATATAATACCCTATAATAGTGTCATACAGTGCACACATACTACAGCCATATAATACCCCATAATAGTGTCATACAGTGCACACATAATACAGCCATATAATACCCTATAATAGTGTCACACAGTGCACACATACTACAGCCATATAATACCCCATAATAGTGTCCCACAGTGCACACATAATACAGCCATATAATACCCCATAATAATGTCACACAGTGCACACATAATACAGCCATATAATACCCTATAATACTGTCCCACAGTGCACACATAATACAGCCATATAATACTCCATAATACTGTCCCACAGTGCACACATAATACAGCCATATAATACCCTATAATAGTGTCATACAGTGCACACATACTACAGCCATATAATACCCTATAATACTGTCCCACAGTGCACACATAATACAGCCATATAATACCCCATAATAATGTCACACAGTGCACACATACTACAGCCATATAATACCCTATAATACTGTCCCACAGTGCACACATAATACAGCCATATAATACCCCATAATAGTGTCATACAGTGCACACATAATACAGCCATATAATACCCTATAATAGTGTCATACAGTGCACACATAATACAGCCATATAATACCCTATAATAGTGTCATACAGTGCACACATAATACAGCCATATAATACCCTATAATAGTGTCATACAGTGCACACATAATACAGCCATATAATACCCTATAATAGTGTCATACAGTGCACACATACTACAGCCATATAATACCCTATAATAGTGTCATACAGTGCACACATAATACAGCCATATAATACCCTATAATAGTGTCACACAGTGCACACATAATACAGCCATATAATACCCTATAATACTGTCCCACAGTGCACACATAATACAGCCATATAATACCCTATAATAGTGTCATACAGTGCACACATACTACAGCCATATAATACCCTATAATAGTGTCATACAGTGCACACATAATACAGCCATATAATACCCTATAATAGTGTCATACAGTGCACACATAATACAGCCATATAATACCCTATAATAGTGTCATACAGTGCACACATAATACAGCCATATAATACCCTATAATAGTGTCATACAGTGCACACATACTACAGCCATATAATACCCCATAATAGTGTCATACAGTGCACACATAATACAGCCATATAATACCCTATAATAGTGTCATACAGTGCACACATACTACAGCCATATAATACCCCATAATAGTGTCATACAGTGCACACATAATACAGCCATATAATACCCTATAATAGTGTCACACAGTGCACACATACTACAGCCATATAATACCCTATAATAGTGTCATACAGTGCACACATAATACAGCCATATAATACCCCATAATAGTGTCCCACAGTGCACACATAATACAGCCATATAATACCCCATAATAATGTCACACAGTGCACACATAATACAGCCATATAATACCCTATAATACTGTCCCACAGTGCACACATAATACAGCCATATAATACCCTATAATACTGTCACACAGTGCACACATACTACAGCCATATAATACCCTATAATAGTGTCATACAGTGCACACATAATACAGCCATATAATACTCCATAATACTGTCCCACAGTGCACACATAATACAGCCATATAATACCCTATAATAGTGTCCCACAGTGCACACATAATACAGCCATATAATACTCCATAATAATGTCACACAGTGCACACATAATACAGCCATATAATACCCTATAATACTGTCCCACAGTGCACACATAATACAGCCATATAATACCCTATAATACTGTCACACAGTGCACACATACTACAGCCATATAATACCCCATAATAATGTCATACAGTGCACACATACTACAGCCATATAATACTCCATAATACTGTCCCACAGTGCACACATAATACAGCCATATAATACCCCATAATAATGTCATACAGTGCACACATACTACAGCCATATAATACTCCATAATACTGTCACACAGTGCACACATAATACAGCCATATAATACCCTATAATAGTGTCATACAGTGCACACATACTACAGCCATATAATACCCTATAATAGTGTCATACAGTGCACACATAATACAGCCATATAATACCCTATAATACTGTCACACAGTGCACACATACTACAGCCATATAATACCCTATAATAATGTCATACAGTGCACACATACTACAGCCATATAATACCCTATAATAGTGTCATGCAGTGCACACATAATACAGCCATATAATACCCTATAATAGTGTCCCACAGTGCACACATAATACAGCCATATAATACCCTATAATAGTGTCATACAGTGCACACATACTACAGCCATATAATACCCTATAATAGTGTCATACAGTGCACACATAATACAGCCATATAATACCCCATAATAGTGTCATACAGTGCACACATAATACAGCCATATAATACCCCATAATAGTGTCATACAGTGCACACATAATACAGCCATATAATACCCCATAATACTGTCCCACAGTGCACACATAATACAGCCATATAATACCCCATAATAGTGTCATACAGTGCACACATAATACAGCCATATAATACCCTATAATAGTGTCATACAGTGCACACATACTACAGCCATATAATACCCTATAATAGTGTCATACAGTGCACACATAATACAGCCATATAATACCCTATAATACTGTCACACAGTGCACACATACTACAGCCATATAATACCCTATAATAATGTCATACAGTGCACACATACTACAGCCATATAATACCCTATAATAGTGTCATACAGTGCACACGTAATACAGCCATATAATACCCTATAATAGTGTCCCACAGTGCACACATAATACAGCCATATAATACCCTATAATAGTGTCATACAGTGCACACATACTACAGCCATATAATACCCTATAATAGTGTCATACAGTGCACACATAATACAGCCATATAATACCCCATAATAGTGTCATACAGTGCACACATAATACAGCCATATAATACCCCATAATAGTGTCATACAGTGCACACATAATACAGCCATATAATACCCTATAATAGTGTCATACAGTGCACACATAATACAGCCATATAATACCCTATAATAGTGTCATACAGTGCACACATAATACAGCCATATAATACCCTATAATACTGTCACACAGTGCACACATAATACTGCCATATAATACCCTATAATAGTGTCATACAGTGCACACATAATACAGCCATATAATACCCTATAATACTGTCACACAGTGCACACATAATACTGCCATATAATACCCTATAATAGTGTCCCACAGTGCACACATAATACAGCCATATAATACCCCATAATAATGTCACACAGTGCACACATAATACAGCCATATAATACCCTATAATAGTGTCATACAGTGCACACATAATACAGCCATATAATACCCCATAATAGTGTCCCACAGTGCACACATAATACAGCCATATAATACCCCATAATAGTGTCCCACAGTGCACACATAATACAGCCATATAATACCCTATAATACTGTCACACAGTGCACACATAATACAGCCATATAATACCCTATAATAGTGTCATACAGTGCACACATAATACAGCCATATAATACCCTATAATAGTGTCCACACAGTGCACACATAATACAGCCATATAATACCCTATAATAGTGTCATACAGTGCACACATACTACAGCCATATAATACCCCATAATAGTGTCATACAGTGCACACATAATACAGCCATATAATACCCTATAATACTGTCACACAGTGCACACATAATACAGCCATATAATACCCTATAATACTGTCACACAGTGCACACATAATACAGCCATATAATACCCCATAATAATGTCACACAGTGCACACATAATACAGCCATATAATACCCCATAATAGTGTCCCACAGTGCACACATAATACAGCCATATAATACCCTATAATAGTGTCATACAGTGCACACATAATACAGCCATATAATACCCTATAATAGTGTCATACAGTGCACACATACTACAGCCATATAATACCCCATAATAGTGTCATACAGTGCACACATAATACAGCCATATAATACCCCATAATAGTGTCCCACAGTGCACACATAATACAGCCATATAATACCCTATAATAGTGTCATACAGTGCACACATAATACAGCCATATAATACCCTATAATAATGTCCCACAGTGCACACATAATACAGCCATATAATACCCCATAATAATGTCACACAGTGCACACATACTACAGCCATATAATACCCTATAATAGTGTCATACAGTGCACACATAATACAGCCATATAATACCCTATAATACTGTCACACAGTGCACACATAATACTGCCATATAATACCCTATAATAGTGTCATACAGTGCACACATAATACAGCCATATAATACCCTATAATACTGTCACACAGTGCACACATAATACAGCCATATAATACCCTATAATAGTGTCACACAGTGCACACATAATACAGCCATATAATACCCCATAATAATGTCACACAGTGCACACATAATACAGCCATATAATACCCCATAATAATGTCACACAGTGCACACATACTACAGCCATATAATACCCTATAATAGTGTCATACAGTGCACACATAATACAGCCATATAATACCCTATAATAGTGTCATACAGTGCACACATACTACAGCCATATAATACCCCATAATAGTGTCCCACAGTGCACACATAATACAGCCATATAATACCCCATAATAGTGTCATACAGTGCACACATAATACAGCCATATAATACCCTATAATAGTGTCATACAGTGCACACATACTACAGCCATATAATACCCTATAATAGTGTCATACAGTGCACACATAATACAGCCATATAATACCCTATAATAGTGTCATACAGTGCACACATACTACAGCCATATAATACCCTATAATAGTGTCCCACAGTGCACACATAATACAGCCATATAATACTCCATAATACTGTCCCACAGTGCACACATAATACAGCCATATAATACCCTATAATAGTGTCACACAGTGCACACATAATACAGCCATATAATACCCTATAATAGTGTCACACAGTGCACACATAATACAGCCATATAATACCCCATAATAGTGTCATACAGTGCACACATAATACAGCCATATAATACCCTATAATAGTGTCACACAGTGCACACATAATACAGCCATATAATACCCTATAATAGTGTCATACAGTGCACACATAATACAGCCATATAATACCCTATAATAGTGTCATACAGTGCACACATAATACAGCCATATAATACCCCATAATAGTGTCATACAGTGCACACATAATACAGCCACATAATACCCTAAAATACTGTCACACAGTGCACACATAATACAGCCATATAATACCCTATAATACTGTCACACAGTGCACACATAATACAGCCATATAATACCCTATAATAGTGTCACACAGTGCACACATAATACAGCCATATAATACCCCATAATAGTGTCATACAGTGCACACATAATACAGCCATATAATACCCTATAATAGTGTCATACAGTGCACACATACTACAGCCATATAATACCCCATAATAGTGTCATACAGTGCACACATAATACAGCCATATAATACCCTATAATAGTGTCATACAGTGCACACATAATACAGCCATATAATACCCCATAATAATGTCACACAGTGCACACATAATACAGCCATATAATACCCCATAATAGTGTCATACAGTGCACACATAATACAGCCATATAATACCCTATAATACTGTCACACAGTGCACACATAATACAGCCATATAATACCCTATAATACTGTCACACAGTGCACACATAATACAGCCATATAATACCCCATAATAATGTCACACAGTGCACACATAATACAGCCATATAATACCCCATAATCGTGTCCCACAGTGCACACATAATACAGCCATATAATACCCCATAATGATGTCACACAGTGCACACATAATACAGCCATATAATACCCCATAATAGTGTCCCACAGTGCACACATAATACAGCCATATAATACTCCATAATACTGTCCCACAGTGCACACATAATACAGCCATATAATACCCTATAATAGTGTCATACAGTGCACACATACTACAGCCATATAATACCCCATAATAGTGTCATACAGTGCACACATAATACAGCCATATAATACCCTATAATAGTGTCCCACAGTGCACACATAATACAGCCATATAATACTCCATAATACTGTCCCACAGTGCACACATAATACAGCCATATAATACCCCATAATAATGTCACACAGTGCACACATACTACAGCCATATAATACCCTATAATAGTGTCACACAGTGCACACATACTACAGCCATATAATACCCTATAATAGTGTCACACAGTGCACACATAATACAGCCATATAATACCCCATAATAGTGTCCCACAGTGCACACATAATACAGCCATATAATACCCCATAATAATGTCACACAGTGCACACATAATACAGCCATATAATACCCTATAATACTGTCCCACAGTGCACACATAATACAGCCATATAATACTCCATAATACTGTCCCACAGTGCACACATAATACAGCCATATAATACCCCATAATAATGTCATACAGTGCACACATACTACAGCCATATAATACCCTATAAAAGTGTCACACAGTGCACACATAATACAGCCATATAATACCCTATAATACTGTCACACAGTGCACACATAATACAGCCATATAATACCCCATAATAGTGTCCCACAGTGCACACATAATACAGCCATATAATACCCCATAATAGTGTCCCACAGTGCACACATAATACAGCCATATAATACCCTATAATACTGTCACACAGTGCACACATACTACAGCCATATAATACCCTATAATAGTGTCATACAGTGCACACATAATACAGCCATATAATACCCTATAATAGTGTCACACAGTGCACACATAATACAGCCATATAATACCCTATAATAGTGTCACACAGTGCACACATAATACAGCCATATAATACCCTATAATAGTGTCATACAGTGCACACATACTACAGCCATATAATACCCCATAATAGTGTCCCACAGTGCACACATAATACAGCCATATAATACCCTATAATAGTGTCATACAGTGCACACATACTACAGCCATATAATACCCCATAATAGTGTCCCACAGTGCACACATAATACAGCCATATAATACCCCATAATAGTGTCACACAGTGCACACATACTACAGCCATATAATACCCTATAATAGTGTCACACAGTGCACACATAATACAGCCATATAATACCCCATAATAGTGTCATACAGTGCACACATAATACAGCCATATAATACCCTATAATACTGTCACACAGTGCACACATAATACAGCCATATAATACCCTATAATAGTGTCATACAGTGCACACATAATACAGCCATATAATACCCTATAATACTGTCCCACAGTGCACACATAATACAGCCATATAATACTCCATAATACTGTCCCACAGTGCACACATAATACAGCCATATAATACCCTATAATAGTGTCATACAGTGCACACATACTACAGCCATATAATACCCCATAATAGTGTCCCACAGTGCACACATAATACAGCCATATAATACCCTATAATAGTGTCATACAGTGCACACATAATACAGCCATATAATACCCCATAATAGTGTCATACAGTGCACACATAATACAGCCATATAATACCCTATAATAGTGTCATACAGTGCACACATAATACAGCCATATAATACCCTATAATAGTGTCATACAGTGCACACATAATACAGCCATATAATACCCTATAATAGTGTCATACAGTGCACACATAATACAGCCATATAATACCCTATAATAGTGTCCCACAGTGCACACATAATACAGCCATATAATACCCTATAATACTGTCACACAGTGCACACATAATACAGCCATATAATACCCTATAATAGTGTCATACAGTGCACACATACTACAGCCATATAATACCCTATAATACTGTCACACAGTGCACACATAATACAGCCATATAATACCCTATAATAGTGTCATACAGTGCACACATAATACAGCCATATAATACCCTATAATAGTGTCATACAGTGCACACATACTACAGCCATATAATACCCCATAATAGTGTCATACAGTGCACACATAATACAGCCATATAATACCCTATAATACTGTCCCACAGTGCACACATAATACAGCCATATAATACCCCATAATAATGTCACACAGTGCACACATAATACAGCCATATAATACCCTATAATACTGTCCCACAGTGCACACATAATACAGCCATATAATACCCCATAATAATGTCACACAGTGCACACATAATACAGCCATATAATACCCTATAATACTGTCCCACAGTGCACACATAATACAGCCATATAATACCCTATAATAGTGTCATACAGTGCACACATAATACAGCCATATAATACCCTATAATAGTGTCACACAGTGCACACATAATACAGCCATATAATACCCTATAATACTGTCCCACAGTGCACACATAATACAGCCATATAATACCCCATAATAGTGTCATACAGTGCACACATAATACAGCCATATAATACCCTATAATAGTGTCATACAGTGCACACATAATACAGCCATATAATACCCTATAATAGTGTCATACAGTGCACACATAATACAGCCATATAATACCCTATAATAGTGTCATACAGTGCACACATAATACAGCCATATAATACCCTATAATAGTGTCATACAGTGCACACATAATACAGCCATATAATACCCTATAATAGTGTCATACAGTGCACACATAATACAGCCATATAATACCCTATAATAGTGTCATACAGTGCACACATACTACAGCCATATAATACCCCATAATAGTGTCATACAGTGCACACATAATACAGCCATATAATACCCTATAATAGTGTCATACAGTGCACACATACTACAGCCATATAATACCCCATAATAGTGTCATACAGTGCACACATAATACAGCCATATAATACCCTATAATAGTGTCACACAGTGCACACATACTACAGCCATATAATACCCTATAATAGTGTCATACAGTGCACACATAATACAGCCATATAATACCCCATAATAGTGTCATACAGTGCACACATAATACAGCCATATAATACCCCATAATAATGTCACACAGTGCACACATAATACAGCCATATAATACCCTATAATAGTGTCATACAGTGCACACATACTACAGCCATATAATACCCCATAATAGTGTCCCACAGTGCACACATAATACAGCCATATAATACCCTATAATAGTGTCATACAGTGCACACATACTACAGCCATATAATACCCCATAATAGTGTCCCACAGTGCACACATAATACAGCCATATAATACCCCATAATAGTGTCACACAGTGCACACATACTACAGCCATATAATACCCTATAATAGTGTCACACAGTGCACACATAATACAGCCATATAATACCCCATAATAGTGTCATACAGTGCACACATAATACAGCCATATAATACCCTATAATACTGTCACACAGTGCACACATAATACAGCCATATAATACCCTATAATAGTGTCATACAGTGCACACATAATACAGCCATATAATACCCTATAATACTGTCCCACAGTGCACACATAATACAGCCATATAATACTCCATAATACTGTCCCACAGTGCACACATAATACAGCCATATAATACCCTATAATAGTGTCATACAGTGCACACATACTACAGCCATATAATACCCCATAATAGTGTCCCACAGTGCACACATAATACAGCCATATAATACCCTATAATAGTGTCATACAGTGCACACATAATACAGCCATATAATACCCCATAATAGTGTCATACAGTGCACACATAATACAGCCATATAATACCCTATAATAGTGTCATACAGTGCACACATAATACAGCCATATAATACCCTATAATAGTGTCATACAGTGCACACATAATACAGCCATATAATACCCTATAATAGTGTCATACAGTGCACACATAATACAGCCATATAATACCCTATAATAGTGTCCCACAGTGCACACATAATACAGCCATATAATACCCTATAATACTGTCACACAGTGCACACATAATACAGCCATATAATACCCTATAATAGTGTCATACAGTGCACACATACTACAGCCATATAATACCCTATAATACTGTCACACAGTGCACACATAATACAGCCATATAATACCCTATAATAGTGTCATACAGTGCACACATAATACAGCCATATAATACCCTATAATAGTGTCATACAGTGCACACATACTACAGCCATATAATACCCCATAATAGTGTCATACAGTGCACACATAATACAGCCATATAATACCCTATAATACTGTCCCACAGTGCACACATAATACAGCCATATAATACCCCATAATAATGTCACACAGTGCACACATAATACAGCCATATAATACCCTATAATACTGTCCCACAGTGCACACATAATACAGCCATATAATACCCCATAATAATGTCACACAGTGCACACATAATACAGCCATATAATACCCTATAATACTGTCCCACAGTGCACACATAATACAGCCATATAATACCCCATAATAATGTCACACAGTGCACACATAATACAGCCATATAATACCCTATAATAGTGTCACACAGTGCACACATAATACAGCCATATAATACCCTATAATACTGTCCCACAGTGCACACATAATACAGCCATATAATACCCCATAATAATGTCACACAGTGCACACATAATACAGCCATATAATACCCTATAATACTGTCCCACAGTGCACACATAATACAGCCATATAATACCCCATAATAGTGTCATACAGTGCACACATAATACAGCCATATAATACCCTATAATAGTGTCATACAGTGCACACATAATACAGCCATATAATACCCTATAATAGTGTCATACAGTGCACACATAATACAGCCATATAATACCCTATAATAGTGTCATACAGTGCACACATAATACAGCCATATAATACCCTATAATAGTGTCATACAGTGCACACATAATACAGCCATATAATACCCTATAATAGTGTCATACAGTGCACACATAATACAGCCATATAATACCCTATAATAGTGTCATACAGTGCACACATAATACAGCCATATAATACCCCATAATAGTGTCATACAGTGCACACATAATACAGCCATATAATACCCTATAATAGTGTCATACAGTGCACACATACTACAGCCATATAATACCCCATAATAGTGTCATACAGTGCACACATAATACAGCCATATAATACCCTATAATAGTGTCACACAGTGCACACATACTACAGCCATATAATACCCTATAATAGTGTCATACAGTGCACACATAATACAGCCATATAATACCCCATAATAGTGTCATACAGTGCACACATAATACAGCCATATAATACCCCATAATAATGTCACACAGTGCACACATAATACAGCCATATAATACCCTATAATACTGTCCCACAGTGCACACATAATACAGCCATATAATACTCCATAATACTGTCCCACAGTGCACACATAATACAGCCATATAATACCCTATAATAGTGTCATACAGTGCACACATACTACAGCCATATAATACCCTATAATACTGTCCCACAGTGCACACATAATACAGCCATATAATACCCTATAATAGTGTCATACAGTGCACACATAATACAGCCATATAATACCCCATAATAATGTCACACAGTGCACACATACTACAGCCATATAATACCCTATAATACTGTCCCACAGTGCACACATAATACAGCCATATAATACCCTATAATACTGTCCCACAGTGCACACATACTACAGCCATATAATACCCCATAATAGTGTCATACAGTGCACACATAATACAGCCATATAATACCCTATAATAGTGTCATACAGTGCACACATACTACAGCCATATAATACCCCATAATAGTGTCATACAGTGCACACATAATACAGCCATATAATACCCTATAATAGTGTCACACAGTGCACACATACTACAGCCATATAATACCCTATAATAGTGTCATACAGTGCACACATAATACAGCCATATAATACCCCATAATAGTGTCATACAGTGCACACATAATACAGCCATATAATACCCCATAATAATGTCACACAGTGCACACATAATACAGCCATATAGTACCCTATAATACTGTCCCACAGTGCACACATAATACAGCCATATAATACTCCATAATACTGTCCCACAGTGCACACATAATACAGCCATATAATACCCTATAATAGTGTCATACAGTGCACACATACTACAGCCATATAATACCCTATAATACTGTCCCACAGTGCACACATAATACAGCCATATAATACCCCATAATAATGTCACACAGTGCACACATACTACAGCCATATAATACCCTATAATACTGTCCCACAGTGCACACATACTACAGCCATATAATACCCTATAATAGTGTCCCACAGTGCACACATAATACAGCCATATAATACCCCATAATAGTGTCATACAGTGCACACATAATACAGCCATATAATACCCTATAATAGTGTCATACAGTGCACACATAATACAGCCATATAATACCCTATAATAGTGTCATACAGTGCACACATAATACAGCCATATAATACCCTATAATAGTGTCATACAGTGCACACATAATACAGCCATATAATACCCTATAATAGTGTCATACAGTGCACACATAATACAGCCATATAATACCCTATAATAGTGTCACACAGTGCACACATAATACAGCCATATAATACCCTATAATACTGTCCCACAGTGCACACATAATACAGCCATATAATACCCTATAATAGTGTCATACAGTGCACACATACTACAGCCATATAATACCCTATAATAGTGTCATACAGTGCACACATAATACAGCCATATAATACCCTATAATAGTGTCATACAGTGCACACATACTACAGCCATATAATACCCCATAATAGTGTCATACAGTGCACACATAATACAGCCATATAATACCCTATAATAGTGTCATACAGTGCACACATACTACAGCCATATAATACCCCATAATAGTGTCATACAGTGCACACATAATACAGCCATATAATACCCTATAATAGTGTCACACAGTGCACACATACTACAGCCATATAATACCCTATAATAGTGTCATACAGTGCACACATAATACAGCCATATAATACCCCATAATAATGTCACACAGTGCACACATACTACAGCCATATAATACCCTATAATAGTGTCACACAGTGCACACATAATACAGCCATATAATACCCTATAATACTGTCCCACAGTGCACACATAATACAGCCATATAATACTCCATAATACTGTCCCACAGTGCACACATAATACAGCCATATAATACCCTATAATAGTGTCATACAGTGCACACATACTACAGCCATATAATACCCTATAATAGTGTCCCACAGTGCACACATAATACAGCCATATAATACCCTATAATAGTGTCATACAGTGCACACATAATACAGCCATATAATACCCTATAATACTGTCCCACAGTGCACACATAATACAGCCATATAATACCCCATAATAATGTCACACAGTGCACACATAATACAGCCATATAATACCCTATAATAGTGTCATACAGTGCACACATAATACAGCCATATAATACCCCATAATAGTGTCACACAGTGCACACATAATACAGCCATATAATACCCTATAATAATGTCACACAGTGCACACATAATACAGCCATATAATACCCCATAATAGTGTCATACAGTGCACACATAATACAGCCATATAATACCCCATAATACTGTCCCACAGTGCACACATAATACAGCCATATAATACCCTATAATAGTGTCATACAGTGCACACATAATACAGCCATATAATACCCTATAATACTGTCCCACAGTGCACACATAATACAGCCATATAATACCCCATAATAGTGTCATACAGTGCACACATAATACAGCCATATAATACCCTATAATAGTGTCATACAGTGCACACATAATACAGCCATATAATACCCTATAATAGTGTCATACAGTGCACACATAATACAGCCATATAATACCCTATAATAGTGTCATACAGTGCACACATAATACAGCCATATAATACCCTATAATAGTGTCATACAGTGCACACATAATACAGCCATATAATACCCTATAATAGTGTCATACAGTGCACACATAATACAGCCATATAATACCCTATAATAGTGTCATACAGTGCACACATAATACAGCCATATAATACCCTATAATAGTGTCATACAGTGCACACATACTACAGCCATATAATACACCATAATAGTGTCATATAGTGCACACATAATACAGCCATATAATACCCTATAATAGTGTCATACAGTGCACACATACTACAGCCATATAATACCCCATAATAGTGTCATACAGTGCACACATAATACAGCCATATAATACCCTATAATAGTGTCACACAGTGCACACATACTACAGCCATATAATACCCCATAATAGTGTCCCACAGTGCACACATAATACAGCCATATAATACCCTATAATAGTGTCATACAGTGCACACATAATACAGCCATATAATACCCTATAATACTGTCCCACAGTGCACACATAATACAGCCATATAATACTCCATAATACTGTCCCACAGTGCACACATAATACAGCCATATAATACCCTATAATAGTGTCATACAGTGCACACATACTACAGCCATATAATACCCTATAATACTGTCCCACAGTGCACACATAATACAGCCATATAATACTCCATAATACTGTCCCACAGTGCACACATAATACAGCCATATAATACCCTATAATAGTGTCATACAGTGCACACATACTACAGCCATATAATACCCTATAATACTGTCCCACAGTGCACACATAATACAGCCATATAATACCCCATAATAATGTCACACAGTGCACACATACTACAGCCATATAATACCCTATAATACTGTCCCACAGTGCACACATAATACAGCCATATAATACCCCATAATAGTGTCATACAGTGCACACATAATACAGCCATATAATACCCTATAATAGTGTCATACAGTGCACACATAATACAGCCATATAATACCCTATAATAGTGTCATACAGTGCACACATAATACAGCCATATAATACCCTATAATAGTGTCATACAGTGCACACATAATACAGCCATATAATACCCTATAATAGTGTCATACAGTGCACACATAATACAGCCATATAATACCCCATAATAATGTCACACAGTGCACACATAATACAGCCATATAATACCCTATAATACTGTCCCACAGTGCACACATAATACAGCCATATAATACCCTATAATAGTGTCATACAGTGCACACATACTACAGCCATATAATACCCTATAATACTGTCACACAGTGCACACATAATACAGCCATATAATACCCTATAATAGTGTCATACAGTGCACACATACTACAGCCATATAATACCCCATAATAGTGTCATACAGTGCACACATAATACAGCCATATAATACCCTATAATACTGTCACACAGTGCACACATAATACAGCCATATAATACCCTATAATAGTGTCATACAGTGCACACATAATACAGCCATATAATACCCTATAATAGTGTCATACAGTGCACACATACTACAGCCATATAATACCCCATAATAATGTCACACAGTGCACACATAATACAGCCATATAATACCCTATAATAGTGTCATACAGTGCACACATAATACAGCCATATAATACCCTATAATACTGTCACACAGTGCACACATAATACAGCCATATAATACCCTATAATAGTGTCATACAGTGCACACATAATACAGCCATATAATACCCCATAATAGTGTCATACAGTGCACACATAATACAGCCATATAATACCCTATAATAGTGTCATACAGTGCACACATACTACAGCCATATAATACCCCATAATAGTGTCATACAGTGCACACATAATACAGCCATATAATACCCTATAATACTGTCACACAGTGCACACATAATACAGCCATATAATACCCTATAATAGTGTCACACAGTGCACACATAATACAGCCATATAATACCCTATAATACTGTCCCACAGTGCACACATAATACAGCCATATAATACCCCATAATAATGTCACACAGTGCACACATAATACAGCCATATAATACCCTATAATACTGTCCCACAGTGCACACATAATACAGCCATATAATACCCTATAATAATGTCACACAGTGCACACATAATACAGCCATATAATACCCCATAATAATGTCACACAGTGCACACATAATACAGCCATATAATACCCTATAATAGTGTCATACAGTGCACACATACTACAGCCATATAATACCCCATAATACTGTCCCACAGTGCACACATAATACAGCCATATAATACCCTATAATAGTGTCATACAGTGCACACATAATACAGCCATATAATACCCTATAATACTGTCCCACAGTGCACACATAATACAGCCATATAATACCCCATAATAGTGTCATACAGTGCACACATAATACAGCCATATAATACCCTATAATAGTGTCATACAGTGCACACATAATACAGCCATATAATACCCTATAATAGTGTCATACAGTGCACACATAATACAGCCATATAATACCCTATAATAGTGTCATACAGTGCACACATAATACAGCCATATAATACCCTATAATAGTGTCATACAGTGCACACATAATACAGCCATATAATACCCTATAATAGTGTCATACAGTGCACACATAATACAGCCATATAATACCCTATAATAGTGTCATACAGTGCACACATAATACAGCCATATAATACCCTATAATAGTGTCATACAGTGCACACATACTACAGCCATATAATACACCATAATAGTGTCATATAGTGCACACATAATACAGCCATATAATACCCTATAATAGTGTCATACAGTGCACACATACTACAGCCATATAATACCCCATAATAGTGTCATACAGTGCACACATAATACAGCCATATAATACCCTATAATAGTGTCACACAGTGCACACATACTACAGCCATATAATACCCCATAATAGTGTCCCACAGTGCACACATAATACAGCCATATAATACCCTATAATAGTGTCATACAGTGCACACATAATACAGCCATATAATACCCTATAATACTGTCCCACAGTGCACACATAATACAGCCATATAATACTCCATAATACTGTCCCACAGTGCACACATAATACAGCCATATAATACCCTATAATAGTGTCATACAGTGCACACATACTACAGCCATATAATACCCTATAATACTGTCCCACAGTGCACACATAATACAGCCATATAATACTCCATAATACTGTCCCACAGTGCACACATAATACAGCCATATAATACCCTATAATAGTGTCATACAGTGCACACATACTACAGCCATATAATACCCTATAATACTGTCCCACAGTGCACACATAATACAGCCATATAATACCCCATAATAATGTCACACAGTGCACACATACTACAGCCATATAATACCCTATAATACTGTCCCACAGTGCACACATAATACAGCCATATAATACCCCATAATAGTGTCATACAGTGCACACATAATACAGCCATATAATACCCTATAATAGTGTCATACAGTGCACACATAATACAGCCATATAATACCCTATAATAGTGTCATACAGTGCACACATAATACAGCCATATAATACCCTATAATAGTGTCATACAGTGCACACATAATACAGCCATATAATACCCTATAATAGTGTCATACAGTGCACACATAATACAGCCATATAATACCCTATAATAGTGTCATACAGTGCACACATAATACAGCCATATAATACCCCATAATAATGTCACACAGTGCACACATAATACAGCCATATAATACCCTATAATACTGTCCCACAGTGCACACATAATACAGCCATATAATACCCTATAATAGTGTCATACAGTGCACACATACTACAGCCATATAATACCCTATAATACTGTCACACAGTGCACACATAATACAGCCATATAATACCCTATAATAGTGTCATACAGTGCACACATACTACAGCCATATAATACCCCATAATAGTGTCATACAGTGCACACATAATACAGCCATATAATACCCTATAATACTGTCACACAGTGCACACATAATACAGCCATATAATACCCTATAATAGTGTCATACAGTGCACACATAATACAGCCATATAATACCCTATAATAGTGTCATACAGTGCACACATACTACAGCCATATAATACCCCATAATAATGTCACACAGTGCACACATAATACAGCCATATAATACCCTATAATAGTGTCATACAGTGCACACATAATACAGCCATATAATACCCTATAATACTGTCACACAGTGCACACATAATACAGCCATATAATACCCTATAATAGTGTCATACAGTGCACACATAATACAGCCATATAATACCCCATAATAGTGTCATACAGTGCACACATAATACAGCCATATAATACCCTATAATAGTGTCATACAGTGCACACATACTACAGCCATATAATACCCCATAATAGTGTCATACAGTGCACACATAATACAGCCATATAATACCCTATAATACTGTCACACAGTGCACACATAATACAGCCATATAATACCCTATAATACTGTCCCACAGTGCACACATAATACAGCCATATAATACCCCATAATAATGTCACACAGTGCACACATAATACAGCCATATAATACCCTATAATACTGTCCCACAGTGCACACATAATACAGCCATATAATACCCTATAATAATGTCACACAGTGCACACATAATACAGCCATATAATACCCCATAATAATGTCACACAGTGCACACATAATACAGCCATATAATACCCTATAATAGTGTCATACAGTGCACACATACTACAGCCATATAATACCCCATAATAGTGTCATACAGTGCACACATAATACAGCCATATAATACCCCATAATAGTGTCACACAGTGCACACATAATACAGCCATATAATACCCTATAATACTGTCACACAGTGCACACATAATACAGCCATATAATACCCTATAATAATGTCACACAGTGCACACATAATACAGCCATATAATACCCCATAATAATGTCACACAGTGCACACATAATACAGCCATATAATACCCCATAATAGTGTCATACAGTGCACACATACTACAGCCATATAATACCCCATAATAGTGTCATACAGTGCACACATAATACAGCCATATAATACCCCATAATAGTGTCACACAGTGCACACATAATACAGCCATATAATACCCTATAATAGTGTCATACAGTGCACACATAATACAGCCATATAATACCCCATAATAATGTCACACAGTGCACACATACTACAGCCATATAATACCCTATAATAGTGTCACACAGTGCACACATAATACAGCCATATAATACTCCATAATACTGTCCCACAGTGCACACATAATACAGCCATATAATACTCCATAATACTGTCCCACAGTGCACACATAATACAGCCATATAATACCCTATAATAGTGTCATACAGTGCACACATACTACAGCCATATAATACCCTATAATAGTGTCATACAGTGCACACATACTACAGCCATATAATACCCTATAATACTGTCACACAGTGCACACATAATACAGCCATATAATACCCTATAATAGTGTCATACAGTGCACACATACTACAGCCATATAATACCCCATAATAGTGTCATACAGTGCACACATAATACAGCCATATAATACCCTATAATACTGTCACACAGTGCACACATAATACAGCCATATAATACCCTATAATAGTGTCATACAGTGCACACATAATACAGCCATATAATACCCTATAATAGTGTCATACAGTGCACACATACTACAGCCATATAATACCCCATAATAGTGTCATACAGTGCACACATAATACAGCCATATAATACCCTATAATAGTGTCATACAGTGCACACATACTACAGCCATATAATACCCCATAATAGTGTCATACAGTGCACACATAATACAGCCATATAATACCCTATAATACTGTCCCACAGTGCACACATAATACAGCCATATAATACCCCATAATAATGTCACACAGTGCACACATAATACAGCCATATAATACCCTATAATACTGTCCCACAGTGCACACATAATACAGCCATATAATACCCTATAATAATGTCACACAGTGCACACATAATACAGCCATATAATACCCCATAATAATGTCACACAGTGCACACATAATACAGCCATATAATACCCTATAATAGTGTCATACAGTGCACACATACTACAGCCATATAATACCCCATAATAGTGTCATACAGTGCACACATAATACAGCCATATAATACCCCATAATAGTGTCACACAGTGCACACATAATACAGCCATATAATACCCTATAATACTGTCACACAGTGCACACATAATACAGCCATATAATACCCTATAATAATGTCACACAGTGCACACATAATACAGCCATATAATACCCTATAATACTGTCACACAGTGCACACATAATACAGCCATATAATACCCTATAATACTGTCACACAGTGCACACATAATACAGCCATATAATACCCCATAATAATGTCACACAGTGCACACATAATACAGCCATATAATACTCCATAATACTGTCCCACAGTGCACACATAATACAGCCATATAATACCCTATAATAGTGTCATACAGTGCACACATACTACAGCCATATAATACCCCATAATAGTGTCATACAGTGCACACATACTACAGCCATATAATACCCCATAATAGTGTCACACAGTGCACACATAATACAGCCATATAATACCCTATAATACTGTCACACAGTGCACACATAATACAGCCATATAATACCCTATAATAATGTCACACAGTGCACACATAATACAGCCATATAATACCCCATAATAATGTCACACAGTGCACACATAATACAGCCATATAATACCCTATAATAGTGTCATACAGTGCACACATACTACAGCCATATAATACCCCATAATAGTGTCACACAGTGCACACATACTACAGCCATATAATACCCTATAATACTGTCCCACAGTGCACACATAATACAGCCATATAATACCCCATAATAGTGTCATGTAGTGCACACATAATACAGCCATATAATACCCTATAATAGTGTCATACAGTGCACACATAATACAGCCATATAATACCCTATAATAGTGTCATACAGTGCACACATAATACAGCCATATAATACCCTATAATAGTGTCCCACAGTGCACACATAATACAGCCATATAATACTCCATAATACTGTCCCACAGTGCACACATAATACAGCCATATAATACCCTATAATAGTGTCATACAGTGCACACATACTACAGCCATATAATACCCCATAATAATGTCACACAGTGCACACATAATACAGCCATATAATACCCCATAATAGTGTCACACAGTGCACACATACTACAGCCATATAATACCCTATAATAGTGTCACACAGTGCACACATAATACAGCCATATAATACCCTATAATACTGTCATACAGTGCACACATAATACAGCCATATAATACCCTATAATAGTGTCATACAGTGCACACATAATACAGCCATATAATACCCTATAATAGTGTCATACAGTGCACACATAATACAGCCATATAATACCCTATAATAGTGTCCCACAGTGCACACATAATACAGCCATATAATACTCCATAATACTGTCCCACAGTGCACACATAATACAGCCATATAATACCCCATAATAGTGTCACACAGTGCACACATACTACAGCCATATAATACCCTATAATAATGTCACACAGTGCACACATAATACAGCCATATAATACCCCATAATAATGTCACACAGTGCACACATAATACAGCCATATAATACCCTATAATAGTGTCATACAGTGCACACATACTACAGCCATATAATACCCCATAATAGTGTCCCACAGTGCACACATAATACAGCCATATAATACCCCATAATAGTGTCACACAGTGCACACATACTACAGCCATATAATACCCCATAATAGTGTCACACAGTGCACACATACTACAGCCATATAATACCCTATAATACTGTCCCACAGTGCACACATAATACAGCCATATAATACCCCATAATAGTGTCATGTAGTGCACACATAATACAGCCATATAATACCCTATAATAGTGTCATACAGTGCACACATAATACAGCCATATAATACCCTATAATAGTGTCATACAGTGCACACATAATACAGCCATATAATACCCTATAATAGTGTCCCACAGTGCACACATAATACAGCCATATAATACTCCATAATACTGTCCCACAGTGCACACATAATACAGCCATATAATACCCCATAATAATGTCACACAGTGCACACATAATACAGCCATATAATACCCTATAATAGTGTCCCACAGTGCACACATAATACAGCCATATAATACTCCATAATACTGTCCCACAGTGCACACATAATACAGCCATATAATACCCTATAATACTGTCCCACAGTGCACACATAATACAGCCATATAATACCCTATAATAGTGTCATACAGTGCACACATACTACAGCCATATAATACCCTATAATAGTGTCATACAGTGCACACATACTACAGCCATATAATACCCCATAATAATGTCACACAGTGCACACATAATACAGCCATATAATACCCTATAATAGTGTCATACAGTGCACACATAATACAGCCATTTAATACCCTATAATACTGTCCCACAGTGCACACATACTACAGCCATATAATACCCTATAATAGTGTCATACAGTGCACACATACTACAGCCATATAATACCCTATAATACTGTCACACAGTGCACACATAATACAGCCATATAATACCCTATAATAGTGTCATACAGTGCACACATAATACAGCCATATAATACCCTATAATACTGTCACACAGTGCACACATAATACAGCCATATAATACCCTATAATAGTGTCATACAGTGCACACATACTACAGCCATATAATACCCTATAATACTGTCACACAGTGCACACATAATACAGCCATATAATACCCTATAATAGTGTCATACAGTGCACACATAATACAGCCATATAATACCCTATAATACTGTCACACAGTGCACACATAATACAGCCATATAATACCCCATAATAGTGTCATACAGTGCACACATAATACAGCCATATAATACCCTATAATACTGTCACACAGTGCACACATAATACAGCCATATAATACCCTATAATAGTGTCATACAGTGCACACATACTACAGCCATATAATACCCTATAATAATGTCATACAGTGCACACATAATACAGCCATATAATACCCTATAATAGTGTCATACAGTGCACACATAATACAGCCATATAATACCCTATAATAGTGTCATACAGTGCACACATAATACAGCCATATAATACCCTATAATAGTGTCATACAGTGCACACATAATACAGCCATATAATACTCCATAATACTGTCACACAGTGCACACATACTACAGCCATATAATACCCTATAATAGTGTCATACAGTGCACACATAATACTGCCACCATATCACCACCTCCAGGCCACCGTAGCACTGACTCAACTTTCTGGGTTTTGTTCTCGTTCACCAGCTGTGGCCCAGATTTACTTTTGTAGACAACGCCATAAACACGGTCTTATCTCTGGCTCCGGGCAATTAGATTGGGCTAAACATATTTAACATTCTAGAAATTTGGGTTTCTCTTCTGGCTCCAGAGAAACTTCTCCAGTAACATCTCCAGACCAGAACTGAGCTCATCAAGGTGTCCACCATTCTCTCCTCACTCCAGCAGTGTATTATGGTGTACCAGGATTGACCTTGTAGAAGTGTCCACCATTCTCCACTCACTCCATCCTCTTCATGTTCAGACCAGGAATGGCTTTATAGAAGTGTCCACCATTCTCCACTCACTCCATCCTCTTCATGTTCAGACCAGGAATGGCTTTATAGAAGTGTCCACCCTTCTCCGCTCATTCCATCCTCTTTATCTCCAGACCAGGAATGGCCTTATAGAAGTGTCCACCATTCTCCACTCACTCCATCCTCTTCATGTTCAGACCAGGAATGGCTTTATAGAAGTGTCCACCCTTCTCCGCTCACTCCATCCTCTTCATGTTCAGACCAGGAATGGCTTTACAGAAGTGTCCACCATTCTCCACTCACTCCATCCTCTTCATGTTCAGACCAGGAATGGCTTTATAGAAGTGTCCACCATTCTCCGCTCACTCCATCCTCTTCATGTTCAGACCAGGAATGGCTTTATAGAAGTGTCCACCATTCTCCACTCACTCCATCCTCTTCATCTCCAGACCAGGAATGGCCTTATAGAAGTGTCCACCATTCTCCACTCACTCCATCCTCTTCATGTTCAGACCAGGAATGGCTTTATAGAAGTGTCCACCCTTCTCCGCTCATTCCATCCTCTTTATCTCCAGACCAGGAATGGCTTTATAGAAGTGTCCACCCTTCTCCACTCACTCCATCCTCTTCATGTTCAGACCAGGAATGGCCTTATAGAAGTGTCCACCATTCTCCGCTCACTCCATCCTCTTCATGTTCAGACCAGGAATGGCTTTATAGAAGTGTCCACCATTCTCCACTCACTCCATCCTCTTTATCTCCAGACCAGGAATGGCCTTATAGAAGTGTCCACCCTTCTCCACTCACTCCATCCTCTTTATCTCCAGACCAGGAATGGCCTTATAGAAGTGTCCACCCTTCTCCACTCACTCCATCCTCTTTATCTCCAGACCAGGAATGACCTTGTGGAAGTGTCCACCCTTCTCCACTCACTCCATCCTCTTCATCTCCAGACCAGGAATGACCTCATGTAAGTGTCCCCCATTCTCCACTTACTCCATCCTCTTCATGTTCAGACCAGGAATGGCCTTATAGAAGTGTCCACCCTTCTCCACTCACTCCATCCTCTTCATCTCCAGACCAGGAATGACCTCGTGGAAGTGTCCACCATTCTCCATTCACTCCATCCTCTACATCTCCAGACCAGGAATGACCTCGTGGAAGTGTCCACCCTTCTCCATTCACTCCATCCTCTTCATCTCCAGACCAGGAATGACCTCGTGGAAGTGTCCACCCTTCTCCATTCACTCCATCCTCTTCATCTCCAGACCAGGAATGACCTTATAGAAGTGTCCACCCTTCTCCACTCACTCCATCCTCTTCATTTCCAGACCAGGAATGACCTCATGTAAGTGTCCCCCATTCTCCACTTACTCCATCCTCCTTCTTCTCCAGACCAGGAATGACCTAGTGGAAGTGTCCACCCTTCTCCACCCACTCCATCCTCTTTATCTCCAGACCAGGAATGACCTCGTGGAAGTGTCCCCCATTCTCCACTCACTCCATCCTCCTTTTTCTCCAGAACTGGACTGACCTCGTGGAAGTGTCCACCCTTCTCCACTCACTCCATCCTCTTCATCTCCAGACCAGGAATGACCTCGTGGAAGTGTCCCCCATTCTCCACTCACTCCATCCTCCTTTTTCTCCAGAACTGGACTGACCTCACAGAGATGTCATTCTCATTTACGGGCTCCATTCTCCATCTCTGAGCAGCATGGAGCTTTTGAAGGTATTTTTTCTTCTCTACTTGCTCTATGTATCTTCATCTGAAATTTCCCCACTGTGGGACTATTAAAGGATTATCTTATCTTAAAGGATTATCTTATCTGTAGACCAGAACTGACCACATTTTGCTGCCCAGTCTTTTCCACTTGCTCCATCCTTCTGTACATACTCCCTCCTCTTTCATCTCCAGCCAAGGACAGATTTCATGGAGGCATCCATCCTTCTCTTCTCGATCTAGCAATGTTTTGGGCTACTCCTCCAAATTTGATCTCCTGGCCAGAGTCAGACCTTTGGAGGAGGAATCTATGGAATCAGTTTAGATCAGGATTTGTTTTCAGGTTTTTTGGCATTTCCTTCACCACACACTGGGGACAAACCACAATAACCTGACATGAAGGATTGATGGTGAGGGACAGGGGCTCACATATGTGATGATGATCGGGGTGAGACAACCTTAGTCTAGAACAACCGAGATTGGTGAGGACTTAAGTCCAGCAGAAAGTCCAGGCCGGGCGGAGATGAAGAATGTAATAATCACTGAAGTTATTCCAAGTATTTCAGATTACAGAGTAAACCTATTGTGCTCCGAACTCAGACGTTGCGACCCAGTGCCAGAAACCACAACATGAAAGCACAACATGGAGAGACAAAAATCCCAGAAAATCATCAAGGTAAAAAGGTCACCTAGACAAACAATGGAGCCACTGACAAAAGGATAGAAGTGAGGAGGACGAAACGTCATGCTATATGGTGGAGAACAATGCTATATGGTGGAGAACAATGCTATATGGTGGGGAGAACAATGCTATATGGTGGAGAACAATGCTATATGGTGGAGGAGAACAATGCTATATGGTGGGGGAGAACAATGCTATATGGTGGGGAGAACAATGCTATATGGTGGGGGAGAACAATGCTATATGGTGGAGGAGAACAATGCTATATGGTGGAGAACAATGCTATATGGTGGGGGAGAACAATGCTATATGGTGGGGGAGAACAATGCTATATGGTGGGGGAGAACAATGCTATATGGTGGAGGAGAACAATGCTATATGGTGGAGGAGAACAATGCTATATGGTGGGGGAGAACAATGCTATATGGTGGGGAGAACAATGCTATATGGTGGGGGAGAACAATGCTATATGGTGGAGGAGAACAATGCTATATGGTGGAGAACAATGCTATATGGTGGAGGGTAACAATGCTATATGGTGGGGGAGAACAATGCTATATGGTGGGGGAGAACAATACTATATGGTGGAGGAGAACAATGCTATATGGTGGAGAACAATGTTATATGGTGGAGGGTAACAATGCTATATGGTGGAGAACAATGCTATATGGTGGGGGAGATCAATGCTATATGGTGGGGGAGAGCAATGCTATATGGTGGGGGAGAACAATGCTATATGGTGGAGGAGAGCAATGCTATATGGTGGGGGCGAACAATGCTATATGGTGGGGGAGAACAATGCTATATGGTGGAGGAGAACAATACTATATGGTGGAGGAGAACAATGCTATATGGTGGAGAACAATGCTATATGGTGGAGGAGAACAATGCTATATGGTGGGGGAGAACAATGCTATATGGTGGGGGAGAACAATGCTATATGGTGGAGGAGAACAATGCTATATGGTGGAGAACAATGCTATATGGTGGAGGAGAACAATACTATATGGTGGAGGAGAACAATGCTATATGGTGGAGAACAATGCTATATGGTGGAGGAGAACAATGCTATATGGTGGGGGAGAACAATGCTATATGGTGGGGGAGAACAATGCTATATGGTGGGGGAGAACAATGCTATATGGTGGGGGAGAACAATGCTATATGGTGGGGGAGAACAATGCTATATGGTGGAGAACAATGCTATATGGTGGAGGAGAACAATGCTATATGGTGGGGGAGAACAATACTATATGGTGGAGGAGAACAATGCTATATGGTGGAGAACAATGCTATATGGTGGAGGGTAACAATGCTATATGGTGGAGAACAATGCTATATGGTGGAGGAGAGCAATGCTATATGGTGGGGGAGAACAATACTATATGGTGGGGGAGAACAATGCTATATGGTGGGGGAGAACAATGCTATATGGTGGGGAGAACAATGCTATATGGTGGGGGAGAACAATGCTATATGGTGGAGAACAATGCTATATGGTGGAGGAGAACAATGCTATATGGTGGGGAGAACAATGCTATATGGTGGGGGAGAACAATGCTATATGGTGGGGAGAGCAATGCTATATGGTGGGGGAGAACAATGCTATATGGTGGGGAGAACAATGCTATATGGTGGAGAACAATGCTATATGGTGGGGGAGAGCAATGCTATATGGTGGGGGAGAACAATGCTATATGGTGGGGAGAGCAATGCTATATGGTGGAGAACAATGCTATATGGTGGGGGAGAACAATGCTATATGGTGGGGGCGAACAATGCTATATGGTGGACAACAATGCTATATGGTGGGGAGAGCAATGCTATATGGTGGAGGAGAACAATGCTATATGGTGGGGGAGAACAATGCTATATGGTGGAGAACAATGCTATATGGTGGGGGAGAACAATGCTATATGGTGGAGGAGAACAATGCTATATGGTGGAGGAGAACAATGCTATATGGTGGGGGAGAACAATGCTATATGGTGGGGGAGAACAATGCTATATGGTGGGGAGAACAATGCTATATGGTGGGGGAGAACAATGCTATATGGTGGAGGAGAACAATGCTATATGGTGGGGAGAACAATGCTATATGGTGGGGGAGAACAATGCTATATGGTGGGGGAGAACAATGCTATATGGTGGGGAGAACAATGCTATATGGTGGAGGAGAACAATGCTATATGGTGGAGGAGAACAATGCTATATGGTGGGGGAGAACAATGCTATATGGTGGAGGAGAACAATGCTATATGGTGGGGAGAGCAATGCTATATGGTGGAGGAGAACAATGCTATATGGTGGAGGAGAACAATGCTATATGGTGGGGAGAACAATGCTATATGGTGGAGGAGAACAATGCTATATGGTGGAGGAGAACAATGCTATATGGTGGAGGAGAGCAATGCTATATGGTGGAGGAGAACAATGCTATATGGTGGAGGAGAACAATGCTATATGGTGGAGGAGAACAATGCTATATGGTGGAGAACAATGCTATATGGTGGAGGAGAACAATGCTATATGGTGGAGGAGAACAATGCTATATGGTGGAGGAGAACAATGCTATATGGTGGGGGAGAACAATGCTATATGGTGGGGGAGAACAATGCTATATGGTGGGGGAGAACAATGCTATATGGTGGGGAGAGCAATGCTATATGGTGGAGGAGAACAATGCTATATGGTGGGGGAGAACAATGCTATATGGTGGTGGAGAGCAATGCTATATGGTGGGGGAGAACAATGCTATATGGTGGAGGAGAGCAATGCTATATGGTGGGGGAGAACAATGCTATATGGTGGGGGAGAACAATGCTATATGGTGGAGAACAATGCTATATGGTGGAGGAGAACAATGCTATATGGTGGAGGAGAACAATGCTATATGGTGGAGGAGAATAATGCTATATGGTGGGGGAGAACAATGCTATATGGTGGAGGACAACAATGCTATATGGTGGGGAGAGCAATGCTATATGGTGGAGGAGAACAATGCTATATGGTGGAGGAGAACAATGCTATATGGTGGAGGAGAACAATGCTATATGGTGGAGGAGAGCAATGCTATATGGTGGGGGAGAACAATGCTATATGGTGGAGGAGAGCAATACTATATGGTGGGGAGAACAATGCTATATGGTGGGGGCGAACAATGCTATATGGTGGAGGAGAACAATGCTATATGGTGGGGAGAACAATGCTATATGGTGGGGGCGAACAATGCTATATGGTGGAGGACAACAATGCTATATGGTGGGGAGAACAATGCTATATGGTGGAGGAGAACAATGCTATATGGTGGAGGAGAACAATGCTATATGGTGGAGGAGAACAATGCTATATGGTGGGGAGAGCAATGCTATATGGTGGAGGAGAACAATGCTATATGGTGGAGGAGAACAATGCTATATGGTGGGGAGAACAATGCTATATGGTGGAGGAGAACAATGCTATATGGTGGAGGAGAACAATGCTATATGGTGGAGGAGAGCAATGCTATATGGTGGAGGAGAGCAATGCTATATGGTGGAGGAGAACAATGCTATATGGTGGGGAGAACAATGCTATATGGTGGAGGAGAACAATGCTATATGGTGGAGGAGAACAATGCTATATGGTGGAGGAGAGCAATGCTATATGGTGGAGGAGAACAATGCTATATGGTGGAGGAGAACAATGCTATATGGTGGAGGAGAACAATGCTATATGGTGGAGGAGAACAATGCTATATAGTGGGGGAGAACAATGCTATATGGTGGTGGAGAGCAATGCTATATGGTGGGGGAGAACAATGCTATATGGTGGGGGAGAACAATGCTATATGGTGGTGGAGAGCAATGCTATATGGTGGGGGAGAACAATGCTATATGGTGGAGGAGAGCAATGCTATATGGTGGGGGAGAACAATGCTATATGGTGGGGAGAGCAATGCTATATGGTGGAGGAGAACAATGCTATATGGTGGGGGAGAACAATGCTATATGGTGGAGGAGAGCAATGCTATATGGTGGGGGAGAACAATGCTATATGGTGGGGGAGAACAATGCTATATGGTGGAGAACAATGCTATATGGTGGAGGAGAACAATGCTATATGGTGGAGGAGAACAATGCTATATGGTGGAGGAGAATAATGCTATATGGTGGGGGAGAACAATGCTATATGGTGGAGGAGAATAATGCTATATGGTGGAGGAGAACAATACTATATGGTGGGGAGAACAATGCTATATGGTGGAGGAGAACAATGCTATATGGTGGAGGAGAACAATACTATATGGTGGGGAGAACAATGCTATATGGTGGAGGAGAACAATACTATATGGTGGGGAGAACAATGCTATATGGTGGAGGAGAATAATGCTATATGGTGGAGGAGAACAATGCTATATGGTGGAGGAGAACAATACTATATGGTGGGGAGAACAATGCTATATGGTGGAGGAGAACAATACTATATGGTGGGGAGAACAATGCTATATGGTGGGGGCGAACAATGCTATATGGTGGACAACAATGCTATATGGTGGGGAGAGCAATGCTATATGGTGGAGGAGAACAATGCTATATGGTGGAGGAGAATAATGCTATATGGTGGAGGAGAACAATGCTATATGGTGGAGAACAATGCTATATGGTGGGGGAGAACAATGCTATATGGTGGGGGAGAACAATGCTATATGGTGGGGAGAACAATGCTATATGGTGGAGGAGAACAATGCTATATGGTGGGGAGAACAATGCTATATGGTGGGGAGAACAATGCTATATGGTGGAGGAGAACAATGCTATATGGTGGGGAGAGCAATGCTATATGGTGGAGGAGAACAATGCTATATGGTGGAGGAGAACAATGCTATATGGTGGGGAGAACAATGCTATATGGTGGAGGAGAACAATGCTATATGGTGGAGGAGAACAATGCTATATGGTGGAGGAGAGCAATGCTATATGGTGGAGGAGAACAATGCTATATGGTGGAGGAGAACAATGCTATATGGTGGAGGAGAACAATGCTATATGGTGGAGAACAATGCTATATGGTGGAGGAGAACAATGCTATATGGTGGAGGAGAGCAATGCTATATGGTGGAGGAGAACAATGCTATATGGTGGGGGAGAACAATGCTATATGGTGGGGGAGAACAATGCTATATGGTGGGGGAGAACAATGCTATATGGTGGGGAGAGCAATGCTATATGGTGGAGGAGAACAATGCTATATGGTGGGGGAGAACAATGCTATATGGTGGTGGAGAGCAATGCTATATGGTGGGGGAGAACAATGCTATATGGTGGAGGAGAGCAATGCTATATGGTGGGGGAGAACAATGCTATATGGTGGGGAGAGCAATGCTATATGGTGGAGGAGAACAATGCTATATGGTGGGGGAGAACAATGCTATATGGTGGAGGAGAGCAATGCTATATGGTGGGGGAGAACAATGCTATATGGTGGGGGAGAACAATGCTATATGGTGGAGAACAATGCTATATGGTGGAGGAGAACAATGCTATATGGTGGAGGAGAACAATGCTATATGGTGGAGGAGAATAATGCTATATGGTGGGGGAGAACAATGCTATATGGTGGAGGACAACAATGCTATATGGTGGGGAGAACAATGCTATATGGTGGAGGAGAACAATGCTATATGGTGGAGGAGAACAATGCTATATGGTGGAGGAGAACAATGCTATATGGTGGAGGAGAACAATGCTATATGGTGGAGGAGAACAATGCTATATGGTGGAGGAGAGCAATGCTATATGGTGGGGGAGAACAATGCTATATGGTGGAGGAGAGCAATACTATATGGTGGGGAGAACAATGCTATATGGTGGGGGCGAACAATGCTATATGGTGGAGGAGAACAATGCTATATGGTGGGGAGAACAATGCTATATGGTGGGGGCGAACAATGCTATATGGTGGAGGACAACAATGCTATATGGTGGGGAGAACAATGCTATATGGTGGAGGAGAACAATGCTATATGGTGGAGGAGAACAATGCTATATGGTGGAGGAGAACAATGCTATATGGTGGGGAGAGCAATGCTATATGGTGGAGGAGAACAATGCTATATGGTGGAGGAGAACAATGCTATATGGTGGGGAGAACAATGCTATATGGTGGAGGAGAACAATGCTATATGGTGGAGGAGAACAATGCTATATGGTGGAGGAGAGCAATGCTATATGGTGGAGGAGAGCAATGCTATATGGTGGAGGAGAACAATGCTATATGGTGGGGAGAACAATGCTATATGGTGGAGGAGAACAATGCTATATGGTGGAGGAGAACAATGCTATATGGTGGAGGAGAGCAATGCTATATGGTGGAGGAGAACAATGCTATATGGTGGAGGAGAACAATGCTATATGGTGGAGAACAATGCTATATGGTGGAGGAGAACAATGCTATATGGTGGAGGAGAACAATGCTATATGGTGGAGGAGAACAATGCTATATAGTGGGGGAGAACAATGCTATATGGTGGTGGAGAGCAATGCTATATGGTGGGGGAGAACAATGCTATATGGTGGGGGAGAACAATGCTATATGGTGGTGGAGAGCAATGCTATATGGTGGGGGAGAACAATGCTATATGGTGGGGGAGAGCAATGCTATATGGTGGAGGAGAACAATGCTATATGGTGGAGGAGAGCAATGCTATATGGTGGGGGAGAACAATGCTATATGGTGGGGAGAGCAATGCTATATGGTGGAGGAGAACAATGCTATATGGTGGGGGAGAACAATGCTATATGGTGGAGGAGAGCAATGCTATATGGTGGGGGAGAACAATGCTATATGGTGGGGGAGAACAATGCTATATGGTGGAGAACAATGCTATATGGTGGAGGAGAACAATGCTATATGGTGGAGGAGAACAATGCTATATGGTGGGGAGAACAATGCTATATGGTGGAGGAGAACAATACTATATGGTGGGGAGAACAATGCTATATGGTGGGGGCGAACAATGCTATATGGTGGACAACAATGCTATATGGTGGGGAGAGCAATGCTATATGGTGGGGAGAACAATGCTATATGGTGGAGAACAATGCTATATGGTGGGGGAGAACAATGCTATATGGTGGAGGAGAGCAATGCTATATGGTGGGGGAGAACAATGCTATATGGTGGGGGAGAACAATGCTATATGGTGGAGGAGAGCAATGCTATATGGTGGAGGAGAACAATGCTATATGGTGGAGAACAATGCTATATGGTGGGGGAGAATAATGCTATATGGTGGGGGAGAACAATGCTATATGGTGGAGGAGAGCAATGCTATATGGTGGAGGAGAGCAATGCTATATGGTGGGGGAGAACAATGCTATATGGTGGAGGAGAGCAATACTATATGGTGGGGGAGAACAATGCTATATGGTGGGGGAGAACAATGCTATATGGTGGAGAACAATGCTATATGGTGGGGAGAACAATGCTATATGGTGGGGGCGAACAATGCTATATGGTGGACAACAATGCTATATGGTGGGGAGAACAATGCTATATGGTGGAGGAGAACAATGCTATATGGTGGAGGAGAGCAATGCTATATGGTGGAGGAGAACAATGCTATATGGTGCAGGAGAACAATGCTATATGGTGCAGGAGAACAATGCTATATGGTGGAGAACAATGCTATATGGTGGGGAGAGCAATGCTATATGGTGGGGGAGAACAATGCTATATGGTGGAGGAGAACAATGCTATATGGTGGAGGAGAACAATGCTATATGGTGGGGAGAACAATGCTATATGGTGGGGGCGAACAATGCTATATGGTGGGGGAGAGCAATGCTATATGGTGGAGGAGAACAATGCTATATGTTGGAGGAGAGCAATGCTATATGGTGGGGGAGAACAATGCTATATGGTGGAGGAGAGCAATGCTATATGGTGGGGGAGAACAATGCTATATGGTGGGGAGAGCAATGCTATATGGTGGAGGAGAACAATGCTATATGGTGGAGGAGAACAATGCTATATGGTGGGGGAGAACAATGCTATATGGTGGAGGAGAATAATGCTATATGGTGGAGGAGAATAATGCTATATGGTGGGGGAGAACAATGCTATATGGTGGAGGAGAATAATGCTATATGGTGGGGGAGAACAATGCTATATGGTGGAGGAGAATAATGCTATATGGTGGGGGAGAACAATGCTATATGGTGGAGGAGAATAATGCTATATGGTGGAGGAGAACAATGCTATATGGTGGAGAACAATGCTATATGGTGGAGGAGAGCAATGCTATATGGTGGAGGAGAACAATGCTATATGGTGGGGGAGAACAATGCTATATGGTGGAGGAGAACAATGCTATATGGTGGAGGAGAATAATGCTATATGGTGGAGGAGAGCAATGCTATATGGTGGAGGAGAGCAATGCTATATGGTGGAGGAGAACAATGCTATATGGTGGAGGAGAACAATGCTATATGGTGGGGGAGAACAATGCTATATGGTGGGGGAGAATAATGCTATATGGTGGGGGAGAATAATGCTATATGGTGGAGGAGAACAATGCTATATGGTGGAGGAGAACAATGCTATATGGTGGGGAGAACAATGCTATATGGTGGAGGAGAACAATGCTATATGGTGGAGGAGAGCAATGCTATATGGTGGAGGAGAACAATGCTATATGGTGGGGGAGAACAATGCTATATGGTGGAGGAGAACAATGCTATATGGTGGGGAGAACAATGCTATATGGTGGGGAGAACAATGCTATATGGTGGGGGAGAACAATGCTATATGTTGGAGGAGAACAATGCTATATGGTGGGGGAGAACAATGCTATATGGTGGAGGAGAACAATGCTATATGGTGGGGGAGAACAATGCTATATGGTGGGGGAGAGCAATGCTATATGGTGGGGGAGAACAATGCTATATGGTGGAGGAGAGCAATGCTATATGGTGGGGGAGAACAATGCTATATGGTGGGGAGAGCAATGCTATATGGTGGAGGAGAACAATGCTATATGGTGGGGGAGATCAATGCTATATGGTGGGGGAGAGCAATGCTATATGGTGGGGGAGAACAATGCTATATGGTGGAGGAGAGCAATGCTATATGGTGGGGGAGAACAATGCTATATGGTGGGGGAGAACAATGCTATATGGTGGAGAACAATGCTATATGGTGGAGGAGAACAATGCTATATGGTGGGGGAGAACAATGCTATATGGTGGAGGAGAGCAATGCTATATGGTGGAGGAGAACAATGCTATATGGTGGAGGAGAACAATGCTATATAGTGGTGGAGAACAATGCTATATGGTGGGGAGAACAATGCTATATGGTGGGGGAGAACAATGCTATATGGTGGGGAGAACAATGCTATATGGTGGAGGAGAACAATGCTATATAGTGGTGGAGAACAATGCTATATGGTGGGGGAGAACAATGCTATATGGTGGAGGAGAACAATGCTATATGGTGGGGAGAACAATGCTATATGGTGGGGGAGAACAATGCTATATGGTGGGGGAGAACAATGCTATATGGTGGGGGAGAACAATGCTATATGGTGGAGGAGAACAATGCTATATGGTGGGGAGAACAATGCTATATGGTGGGGAGAACAATGCTATATGGTGGGGGAGAACAATGCTATATGTTGGAGGAGAACAATGCTATATGGTGGGGGAGAACAATGCTATATGGTGGAGGAGAACAATGCTATATGGTGGGGGAGAACAATGCTATATGGTGGGGGAGAGCAATGCTATATGGTGGGGGAGAACAATGCTATATGGTGGAGGAGAGCAATGCTATATGGTGGGGGAGAACAATGCTATATGGTGGGGAGAGCAATGCTATATGGTGGAGGAGAACAATGCTATATGGTGGGGGAGATCAATGCTATATGGTGGGGGAGAGCAATGCTATATGGTGGGGGAGAACAATGCTATATGGTGGAGGAGAGCAATGCTATATGGTGGGGGAGAACAATGCTATATGGTGGGGGAGAACAATGCTATATGGTGGAGAACAATGCTATATGGTGGAGGAGAACAATGCTATATGGTGGAGGAGAACAATGCTATATGGTGGAGGAGAGCAATGCTATATGGTGGAGGAGAGCAATGCTATATGGTGGGGAGAACAATGCTATATGGTGGAGGAGAACAATGCTATATGGTGGAGGAGAACAATGCTATATGGTGGAGGAGAACAATGCTATATGGTGGAGGAGAGCAATGCTATATGGTGGGGAGAACAATGCTATATGGTGGAGGAGAACAATGCTATATAGTGGTGGAGAACAATGCTATATGGTGGAGGAGAATAATGTTATATGGTGGGGGAGAACAATGCTATATGGTGGGGGAGAATAATGCTATATGGTGGGGAGAGCAATGCTATATGGTGGAGGAGAACAATGCTATATGGTGGGGGAGAACAATGCTATATGGTGGGGGAGAACAATACTATATGGTGGGGAGAACAATGCTATATGGTGGGGGAGAACAATGCTATATGGTGGGGGAGAACAATGCTATATGGTGAAGAACAATGCTATATGGTGGAGGAGAACAATGCTATATGGTGGGGAGAACAATGCTATATGGTGGGGAGAACAATGCTATATGGTGGAGAACAATGCTATATGGTGGAGGAGAACAATGCTATATGGTGGGGAGAACAATGCTATATGGTGGAGGAGAATAATGCTATATGGTGGAGAACAATGCTATATGGTGGAGAACAATGCTATATGGTGGGGGAGAACAATGCTATATGGTGGGGAGAACAATGCTATATGGTGGGGAGAACAATGCTATATGGTGGAGAACAATGCTATATGGTGGAGGAGAACAATGCTATATGGTGGGGAGAACAATGCTATATGGTGGAGGAGAATAATGCTATATGGTGGAGGAGAACAATGCTATATGGTGGAGGAGAACAATGCTATATGGTGGAGGAGAGCAATGCTATATGGTGGGGAGAACAATGCTATATGGTGGGGGAGAACAATGCTATATGGTGGAGAACAATGCTATATGGTGGAGGAGAACAATGCTATATGGTGGGGGAGAACAATGCTATATGGTGGAGGAGAATAATGCTATATGGTGGGGGAGAACAATGCTATATGGTGGGGGAGAATAATGCTATATGGTGGAGGAGAACAATGCTATATGGTGGAGGAGAACAATGCTATATGGTGGGGGAGAACAATGCTATATGGTGGGGGAGAATAATGCTATATGGTGGGGGAGAATAATGCTATATGGTGGAGGAGAACAATGCTATATGGTGGAGGAGAACAATGCTATATGGTGGGGGAGAACAATGCTATATGGTGGAGGAGAACAATGCTATATGGTGGGGGAGAACAATGCTATATGGTGGAGAACAATGCTATATGGTGGGGGAGAACAATGCTATATGGTGGGGAGAACAATGCTATATGGTGGGGGAGATCAATGCTATATGGTGGGGGAGAACAATGCTATATGGTGGGGGAGAACAATGCTATATGGTGGGGGAGAACAATGCTATATGGTGGGGAGAACAATGCTATATGGTGGAGGACAACAATGCTATATGGTGGGGGAGAACAATGCTATATGGTGGGGGAGAACAATGCTATATGGTGGGGAGAGCAATTCTTTCAGCTGTTTCAATTGCTCTCATAGTTACATCTCGATGTTGTATAAAGTCTTCCATATATGCTGTGGTTCCAGGTTTGTGGATTACTTGTAATATAGAGGTTACAGTCAGTGTCCTCCTCTTTTCGGGATCTCCTGGGGCTATCAGGGTTCAGTATCTGTCGGGAAGCAGTTATGTAACTCAGCTCAGAGGTTGTGTCCCATGTCCTGCTGATGGGAAGTGATTGTGCAATCAGATTGTTGGATAAGATTGTAATATAAATGCAGGGACAATGATCTGGGTGGACATAACAGCAGCTGACTGCCAGGATGAGGGTCATAGTCAGTGCTCTCCTCTGCCTCCTACCCCAGGTCCTCTCCTACCCATTGTAAGTACTATATACTCCTCAAGAGACTGACACTTATCATGTATCTAAGCATCTCATGTGTGCTACAGATTGCGTCACCGCTCTATACATGTCACTGTCTCTGGTGTATCTAATTATATCTCAGAGTATATAAGTTCTCCTGGTTACAGTGTTACTAAATGGCAGGAGCTATCTCTATGTAGTAGTCAGATATCAACAGAAACCGGCTCTGAGGACTGTATCTAATCCATGGCAAGTCTGATGTTTTATGGCTCCTAGGACTATATATATATCTATAATACATAGTGTATGACACTGTCAGGACTCCTAGGACTATATATATATCTATAATACATAGTGTATGACACTGTCAGGACTCCTAGGACTATATATATCTATAATACATAGTGTATGACACTGTCAGGACTCCTAGGACTATATATATCTATAATACATAGTGTATGACACTGTCAGGGCTCCTAGGACTATATATATCTATAATACATAGTGTATGACACTGTCAGGACTCCTAGGACTATATATATCTATAATACATAGTGTATGACACTGTCAGGGCTCCTAGGACTATATATATCTATAATACATAGTGTATGACACTGTCAGGACTCCTAGGACTATATATATCTATAATACATAGTGTATGACACTGTCAGGGCTCCTAGGACTATATATATATCTATAATACATAGTGTATGACACTGTCAGGACTCCTAGGACTATATATATCTATAATACATAGTGTATGACACTGTCAGGGCTCCTAGGACTATATATATCTATAATACATAGTGTATGACACTGTCAGGACTCCTAGGACTATATATATCTATAATACATAGTGTATGACACTGTCAGGGCTCCTAGGACTATATATATCTATAATACATAGTGTATGACACTGTCAGGACTCCTAGGACTATATATATCTATAATACATAGTGTATGACACTGTCAGGACTCCTAGGACTATATATATATCTATAATACATAGTGTATGACACTGTCAGGACTCCTAGGACTATATATATCTATAATACATAGTGTATGACACTGTCAGGACTCCTAGGACTATATATATCTATAGTACATAGTGTATGACACTGTCAGGACTCCTAGGACTATATATATATCTATAATACATAGTGTATGACACTGTCAGGACTCCTAGGACTATATATATCTATAATACATAGTGTATGACACTGTCAGGGCTCCTAGGACTATATATATCTATAATACATAGTGTATGACACTGTCAGGGCTCCTAGGACTATATATATATCTATAATACATAGTGTATGACACTGTCAGGACTCCTAGGACTATATATATCTATAATACATAGTGTATGACACTGTCAGGACTCCTAGGACTATATATATCTATAGTACATAGTGTATGACACTGTCAGGACTCCTAGGACTATATATATATCTATAATACATAGTGTATGACACTGTCAGGACTCCTAGGACTATATATATCTATAATACATAGTGTATGACACTGTCAGGGCTCCTAGGACTATATATATATAATACATAGTGTATGACACTGTCAGGGCTCCTAGGACTATATATATATCTATAATACATAGTGTATGACACTGTCAGGGCTCCTAGGACTATATATATATAATACATAGTGTATGACACTGTCAGGGCTCCTAGGACTATATATATATCTATAATACATAGTGTATGACACTGTCAGGGCTCCTAGGACTATATATATATATCTATAATACATAGTGTATGACACTGTCAGGACTCCTAGGACTATATATATCTATAATACATAGTGTATGACACTGTCAGGGCTCCTAGGACTATATATATATAATACATAGTGTATGACACTGTCAGGGCTCCTAGGACTATATATATATCTATAATACATAGTGTATGACACTGTCAGGGCTCCTAGGACTATATATATATAATACATAGTGTATGACACTGTCAGGGCTCCTAGGACTATATATATATCTATAATACATAGTGTATGACACTGTCAGGGCTCCTAGGACTATATATATCTATAATACATAGTGTATGACACTGTCAGGGCTCCTAAGACTATATATCTATAATACATAGTGTATGACACTGTCAGGACTCCTAAGACTATATATCTATAATACATAGTGTATGACACTGTCAGGACTCCTAGGACTATATATCTATAATACATAGTGTATGACACTGTCAGGGCTTCTAGGACTATATATATCTATAATACATAGTGTATGACACTGTCAGGACTCCTAGGACTATATATATCTATAATACATAGTGTATGACACTGTCAGGACTCCTAGGACTATATATATATATCTATAATACATAGTGTATGACACTGTCAGGACTCCTAAGACTATATATCTATAATACATAGTGTATGACACTGTCAGGACTCCTAAGACTATATATCTATAATACATAGTGTATGACACTGTCAGGGCTCCTAGGACTATATATATCTATAATACATAGTGTATGACACTATCAGGACTCCTAGGACTATATATATATCTATAATACATAGTGTATGACACTGTCAGGGCTCCTAGGACTATACATATCTATAATACATAGTGTATGACACTGTCAGGACTCCTAGGACTATATATATCTATAATACATAGTGTATGACACTGTCAGGGCTCCTAGGACTATATATATCTATAATACATAGTGTATGACACTGTCAGGGCTCCTAGGACTATATATATCTATAATACATAGTGTATGACACTGTCAGGGCTCCTAGGACTATATATATATCTATAATACATAGTGTATGACACTGTCAGGACTCCTAAGACTATATATCTATAATACATAGTGTATGACACTGTCAGGACTCCTAGGACTATATATATCTATAATACATAGTGTATGACACTGTCAGGGCTCCTAGGACTATATATATCTATAGTACATAGTGTATGACACTGTCAGGGCTCCTAGGACTATATATATCTATAATACATAGTGTATGACACTGTCAGGACTCCTAGGATTATATATATATCTATAATACATAGTGTATGACACTGTCAGGACTCCTAGGACTATATATATATATCTATAATACATAGTGTATGACACTGTCAGGGCTCCTAGGACTATATATATCTATAGTACATAGTGTATGACACTGTCAGGGCTCCTAGGACTATATATATCTATAATACATAGTGTATGACACTGTCAGGGCTCCTAGGATTATATATATCTATAAAACATAGTGTATGACACTGTCAGGACTCCTAGGACTATATATATATCTATAATACATAGTGTATGACACTGTCAGGGCTCCTAGGACTATATATATCTATAGTACATAGTGTATGACACTGTCAGGGCTCCTAGGACTATATATATCTATCGTACATAGTGTATGACACTGTCAGGACTCCTAGGACTATATATATATCTATAATACATAGTGTATGACACTGTCAGGGCTCCTAGGACTATATATATCTATAGTACATAGTGTATGACACTGTCAGGACTCCTAGGACTATATATATATCTATAATACATAGTGTATGACACTGTCAGGACTCCTAAGACTATATATCTATAATACATAGTGTATGACACTGTCAGGACTCCTAAGACTATATATCTATAATACATAGTGTATGACACTGTCAGGGCTCCTAGGACTATATATATCTATAATACATAGTGTATGACACTGTCAGGGCTCCTAGGACTATATATATCTATAATACATAGTGTATGACACTGTCAGGGCTCCTAGGACTATATATATCTATAATACATAGTGTATGACACTGTCAGGGCTCCTAGGACTATATATATCTATAATACATAGTGTATGACACTGTCAGGGCTCCTAGGACTATATATATATCTATAATACATAGTGTATGACACGGTCAGGACTCCTAAGACTATATATCTATAATACATAGTGTATGACACTGTCTGGACTCTTAGGACTATATATATCTATAATACATAGTGTATGACACTGTCAGGGCTTCTAGGACTATATATATCTATAGTACATAGTGTATGACACTGTCAGGGCTCCTAGGACTATATATATATATCTATAATACATAGTGTATGACACTGTCAGGGCTCCTAGGACTATATATATCTATAGTACATAGTGTATGACACTGTCAGGGCTCCTAGGACTATATATATCTATAATACATAGTGTATGACACTGTCAGGACTCCTAGGATTATATATATATATCTATAATACATAGTGTATGACACTGTCAGGACTCCTAGGACTATATATATATATCTATAATACATAGTGTATGACACTGTCAGGGCTCCTAGGACTATATATATCTATAGTACATAGTGTATGACACTGTCAGGGCTCCTAGGACTATATATATCTATAATACATAGTGTATGACACTGTCAGGGCTCCTAGGATTATATATATCTATAAAACATAGTGTATGACACTGTCAGGACTCCTAGGACTATATATATATCTATAATACATAGTGTATGACACCGTCAGGGCTCCTAGGACTATATATATATATATATATATATATATATATATATATATATATATATATATATATATATATATATATACTAGCTGGTACCCGCGACTTGGTCTGCGGTGATTGTAGCAGTGGGTATATACAGGCGTGGGTAAGGTTTTCGTACTGTGTATAAGGGATGGGATATGAAATGTAACTTTGTATCTTGTTTTTGCAGTAATTCAGAGAATCCGTGAGACTTTTGTGTTGCAGTTACTTTGTATTAGAGCCGCTATATATACGGTGTTGGTATATACTGTACATAGTGACTTTGGGACAGAAGGATTTGAAGTTAACCCTTTCCCGCCGATGGCATTTTTTGATTTTCGTTTTTGACTCCCCTCCTTCTAAACTCCATAACTTTTTTATTTCTCCACTCCCAGAGTCATATGAGGTCTTAATTTTTCTGGGACAAATTTTTCTTCCTGATGCCGCCATTATTTATTCTATATAATGTACTGGGAAGCAGGGAAAAAATTTAGAATGGGGTGGATTTGAAGAAAAAATGCATTTCTGCGACTTTCTTACGGGCTTTGGTTTTACGGCGTTCACTTTGCAACCAAATTGACATGTCCCCTGTATTCTGTGTTTCGTTACGATTCCGGGGATACCAAATTTATATGGTTTTATTTACATTTTGACCCCTTTAAAAAATCCAAAACTATGTTAAAAAAATTTTTTTTGGAAAAGTCGCCATATTCCGACAGCTGTAACTTTTTTATACGTGCGTGTACGCGGATGTATAGGGCGTCTTTTTTTGCGGGGCCGGGAGTACTTTGTAGTTCTACCATTTTCGGGAAATGTTATTGCTTTGATCACTTTTTATTCAAATTTTTATCAGAATCAAAACAGTGAAAAAATGGCGATTTGGCACTTTTGACCATTTTTCCCGCTACGGCGTTTACCGAACAGAAAAAATATTTGTATAGCTTTGTAGAGCGGGTGATTTCGGACGTGGGGATACCTAACATGTATGTGTTTCACAGTTTTTAACTACTTTTATATGTGTTCTAGGGAAAGGGGGGTGATTTGAATTTTTAATCCTTTTTATTTGTTTTTATTTTTTTTTTTACTTTTTTTTAAACTTTTGTTTTTGCATTTATTAGACGGCCTAGGGGTATTGACATGGGTGGGCGGTGTCGCGGATTGTCAGAGCGGTGGGGTCGGCAAACATGGCTGCTCCGGAGCGTTAAAGAGCGCCTCCTGGAGTATCGGTAAGGTGAGGGGCAAAGTGGTAAAGTATATGAGATTGTGTGGGGTTAGGGGCGAGGCTGTAGAGGGCAATAGGAATTTTGTGGCTTGCTATGGTCCAAAGTGTGTGAGATTGCAGAGATGGTGGTGTGAGTTTGGGTTTTGTGGGGGACCTGGCACAAACGTATGTGCGCTATTGTGACGAAAAGTAGCCTATTGCGCAATCGGGTGTAGTGACTATGTTTGAGGAAACTTTCAGCCAAATTGGTCGAGCGGGTTTTGCGTGATTGAGGAACAAACATCCGAACATCCAAACTCACAAACCCACAAACTTTCACATTTATAATATTAATAGGATATATATATATATATATATATATATATATATATATATATATATAAAATACATAGTGTATGACACTGTCAGGGCTTCTAGGACTATATATATCTATAATACATAGTGTATGACACTGTCAGGGCTCCTAGGACTATAAATATCTATAATACATAGTGTATGACACTGTCAGGGCTCCTAGGACTATAAATATCTATAATACATAGTGTATGACACTGTCAGGATTCCTAAGACTATATATCTATAGTACATAGTGTATGACACTGTCAGGGCTCCTAGGACTATATATATATATATATATATATATATATATATAATACATAGTGTATGACACTGTCAGGGCTCCTAGGACTATATATATATATCTATAATACATAGTGTATGACACTGTCAGGACTCCTAGGACTATATATATCTATAATACATAGTGTATGACACTGTCAGGACTCCTAGGACTATATATATCTATAATACATAGTGTATGACACTGTCAGGACTCCTAGGACTATATATATCTATAATACATAGTGTATGACACTGTCAGGGCTCCTAGGACTATATATATATCTATAATACATAGTGTATGACACTGTCAGGGCTCCTAGAACTATACATATCTATAATACATAGTGTATGACACTGTCAGGACTCCTAGGACTATATATATCTATAATACATAGTGTATGACACTGTCAGGGCTCCTAGGACTATACATATCTATAATACATAGTGTATGACACTGTCAGGGCTCCTAGGACTATACATATCTATAATACATAGTGTATGACACTGTCAGGCCTCCTAGGATTATATATATCTATAATACATAGTGTATGACACTGTCAGGATTCCTAAGACTATATATATCTATAATACATAGTGTATGACACTGTCAGGGCTCCTAGGACTATATATATCTATAATACATAGTGTATGACACTGTCAGGGCTCCTAGGACTATATATATATCTATAATACATAGTGTATGACACTGTCAGGGCTCCTAGGACTATATATATCTATAATACATAGTGTATGACACTGTCAGGGCTCCTAGAACTATATTTATCTATAATACATAGTGTATGACACTGTCAGGACTCCTAGGACTATATATATCTATAATACATAGTGTATGACACTGTCAGGGCTCCTAGGACTATATATATCTATAATACATAGTGTATGACACTGTCAGGGCTCCTAGGACTATATATATATATCTATAGTACATAGTGTATGACACTGTCAGGGCTCCTAGGACTATATATATCTATAATACATAGTGTATGACACTGTCAGGGCTCCTAGAACTATATTTATCTATAATACATAGTGTATGACACTGTCAGGACTCCTAGGACTATATATATATATATATATATATATATATATATATATATATATATATATATATATATCTATAATACATAGTGTATGACACTGTCAGGACTCCTAGGACTATATATATCTATAATACATAGTGTATGACACTGTCAGGACTCCTAGGACTATATATATATCTATAATACATAGTGTTTGACACTGTCAGGACTCCTAGGACTATATATATCTATAATACATAGTGTATGACACTGTCAGGGCTCCTAGGACTATATATATCTATAATACATAGTGTATGACACTGTCAGGGCTCCTAGGACTATATATATCTATAATACATAGCGTATGACACTGTCAGGGCTCCTAGGACTATACATATCTATAATACATAGCGTATGACACTGTCAGGATTCCTAAGACTATATATCTATAATACATAGTGTATGACACTGTCAGGGCTCCTAGGACTATATATATCTATAATACATAGTGTATGACACTGTCAGGACTCCTAGGACTATATATATCTATAATACATAGTGTATGACACTGTCAGGACTCCTAGGACTATATATATATATCTATAATACATAGTGTATGACACTGTCAGGGCTCCTAGGACTATATATATATCTATAATACATAGTGTATGACACTGTCAGGACTCCTAGGACTATATATATCTATAATACATAGTGTATGACACTGTCAGGACTCCTAGGACTATACATATCTATAATACATAGTGTATGACACTGTCAGGGCTCCTAGGACTATATATATCTATAATACATAGTGTATGACATAGTGTATACCCGATCCTTCTCTATGGCAGTGAGGTTTGGGGCCCAGCCACCTACCCAGACCAGTCAAGGTGGGATTCCAGCCCAACAGAGAACTTCCACCTGGAGTTCTGCAAATACCTGCTCCATGTCCATCGCAACACCACCAACATGGCCTGCAGGGCAGAGCTAGGCAGACTCCCCCTATGGCTCACCATACAGAAGAGGGCGCTAGCTTTCCAGGCACACATCCAGGGGAGCGACTCCTACCACCACCAAGCATGGCTAAGCCACCTGAGCAAACCAGACACCCCCCAACCAAACAGCAGCCAACCACCAAACCAAAAACACCAACAGATGATAACCAAGGCCGAAATAAAGGCGACCACAGAGGCAAACAGAGAGCGGTACATTGAAGAATGGAGAAACGAAATAAATAACTCCAAGAAACTCACCAATGTGTACCAATCCCTACAAAGGGACTACACCATGGCCACCTACCTGGAGAGAATACGCCACCCCAAGCACAGACAGACCCTGAGCCGATACAGACTGAGCGCCCACAACCTAGAGATAGAGACGGGGCGATACAGGCAGACGTACAAGCCACGGGAGAAGAGACTGTGCCAGCACTGTGACCAGGGGGCCCTAGAAGACCAGACCCACTTCCTGCTACACTGCACCAAATACTCAGCTGTGAGGGCCGGCTACTACCAAAGACTCTCTGCCCACATCCCAGACTGGGAGAAGAGGAAACTCTACATCCTACTGGGAGAAGAAGAGGCCACTGTGGAGATCGCTGCCCAATACGTGTCCAGCTGTCACCAAACAAGAGGAAGATGAGACTCCACGGACTGTTATATTTATCCCAATACACCCACCCCGCCCCACCCCCACCTCCCCATATAGCAGTCACCAACTAAGAGGAAGATGAGACTCCATGGACTGTTATATTTATCCCAATACCCCCGCCCCACCCACCCCCACCTCCCCATATAGCAGCCACCAACGAAGAGGAAGATGAGACTCCACGGACTGTTATACCCCATTACTGTCCCACTTAATCATCCCCCACCCTACGTATACACCACCCCCACCACTCTCATTGCTTTAGCAATGCCAAATATCTATTTGGACGTGCAAATAAAGCTTTTTGTTATTTGATTTGATTATATACACACACAAACACATATATATATATAGAGAGAGACACGTATACGGTATCTATATGACACACACACATGTATATAGAGCCACAGTGAGGCCGCTGCTGCTGCGGGTAATGTCGCCATCTGCTGGGGAGAAGTAAATATCCCACATCTATCGCTCTCCTATAACCAGCAGATTGTCTTATGTACAGAGGCCGAGGAGGAGAAGAGCAGGGGTCAGATGGGCGGGACCAGACTCCTAGTATAGTGTATATAATATATAGCATGTAATATACAGGGAGCAGCTTCATCATTTATCTGATACATTTTATATTACAGCATAAAAGGAAAACGCAACGACACCGTAACGAACCTGAACTCTCAAAGTGACCTCACCGATGTATCAGGTGAGCCCGCCCCCAACCCCTTATACATACTGCAACTAGAAGTAAGACGTTGTCACAGCCCCGCCCCCAATCCAGCTGTATATATCATGTCTGAGAGGTAGTCACAGCCCCGCCCCCTGTTACTGACAACCAGCTGTATATATCATGTCTGAGAGGTAGTCACAGCCCCGCCCCCTGTTACTGACAACCAGCCTGTATATATCATGTCTGAGAGGTAGTCACAGCCCCGCCCCCTGTTACTGACAACCAGCCTGTATATATCATGTCTGAGAGGTAGTCACAGCCCCGCCCCCTGTTACTGACAACCAGCTGTATATATCATGTCTGAGAGGTAGTCACAGCCCCGCCCCCTGTTACTGACACCCAGCCTGTATATACCATGTCTGAGAGGTAGTCACAGCCCCGCCCCCTGTTACTGACACCCAGCCTGTATATATCATGTCTGAGAGGTAGTCACAGCCCCGCCCCCTGTTACTGACAACCAGCCTGTATATACCATGTCTGAGAGGTAGTCACAGCCCCGCCCCCTGTTACTGACAACCAGCTGTATATATCATGTCTGAGAGGTAGTCACAGCCCCGCCCCCTGTTACTGACAACCAGCCTGTATATATCATGTCTGAGAGGTAGTCACAGCCCCGCCCCCTGTTACTGACAACCAGCTGTATATATCATGTCTGAGAGGTAGTCACAGCCCCGCCCCCTGTTACTGACAACCAGCCTGTATATATCATGTCTGAGAGGTAGTCACAGCCCCGCCCCCTGTTACTGACAACCAGCTGTATATATCATGTCTGAGAGGTAGTCACAGCCCCGCCCCCTGTTACTGACACCCAGCCTGTATATACCATGTCTGAGAGGTAGTCACAGCCCCGCCCCCTGTTACTGACACCCAGCCTGTATATATCATGTCTGAGAGGTAGTCACAGCCCCGCCCCCTGTTACTGACAACCAGCCTGTATATATCATGTCTGAGAGGTAGTCACAGCCCCGCCCCCTGTTACTGACAACCAGCCTGTATATACCATGTCTGAGAGGTAGTCACAGCCCCGCCCCCTGTTACTGACAACCAGCCTGTATATATCATGTCTGAGAGGTAGTCACAGCCCCGCCCCCTTTTACTGACAACCAGCTGTATATATCATGTCTGAGAGGTAGTCACAGCCCCGCCCCCTGTTACTGACAACCAGCTGTATATATCATGTCTGAGAGGTAGTCACAGCCCCGCCCCCTGTTACTGACAACCAGCCTGTATATATAATGTCTGAGAGGTAGTCACAGCCCCGCCCCCTGTTACTGACAACCAGCCTGTATATATCATGTCTGAGAGGTAGTCACAGCCCCGCCCCCTGTTACTGACAGCCTGTATATATCATGTCTGAGAGGTAGTCACAGCTCCGCCCCCTGTTACTGACAACCAGCCTGTATATACCATGTCTGAGAGGTAGTCACAGCCCCGCCCCCTGTTACTGACAACCAGCCTGTATATATCATGTCTGAGAGGTAGTCACAGCCCCGCCCCCTGTTACTGACAACCAGCCTGTATATACCATGTCTGAGAGGTAGTCACAGCCCCGCCCCCTGTTACTGACAACCAGCCTGTATATACCATGTCTGAGAGGTAGTCACAGCCCCGCCCCCTGTTACTGACAACCAGCCTGTATATATCATGTCTGAGAGGTAGTCACAGCCCCGCCCCCTGTTACTGACAACCAGCCTGTATATACCATGTCTGAGAGGTAGTCACAGCCCCGCCCCCTGTTACTGACAACCAGCCTGTATATATCATGTCTGAGAAGTTGTCGGAGGGGGTCGCTCTCCTTCACCTCAGTCTTTTTGGTATCTCCTTAGGTCCGGCCGGGCGTTGCACACATGACGGATTTGGCGCGATGACGTTGGATGATAAGGGGGTCATGCATTTCTTCAGGGGTAAGTTTCTCTTCTCATTGTCGTACGATCTGATCATCCACAAAATATCCAACATGGCCGACATGAGCGCCTGTGTATCTGGCCTGCGGTAGATCCCCCCTCCTGCCGGGCCCAGGTTCTCTCCCTGTACACACAGGATCTCCTTCACAAGCAGTCATAGTGGTTGTCGCAGTTGTCAGGGAGGGGCTGACCATGAAATATTTTGTTTTCAGGAGACTTTGTGTGGGTGGGACCTCAGGGCCCGGCCCGACATATCAACGAGTCCTGGCCTGGTCTGAGCGGACCCATCGATGCGGCATTCAGGAACCACGACACGAGGAAGCCGCTGGAGCACGAGAGGACCTTCCTGTTCAAGGTGAGGAGATGACCACGACACGTGACAGGAGTGACCGCCGCTCAATACGTGCTCAGGGGTCAGTCCTGTGTGTGTGTATATAATATATATACACAGTACAGTCAGTGCTCGGGGTCAGTCCTGTGTGTGTGTATATAATATATATACACAGTACAGTCAGTGCTCGGGGTCAGTCCTATGTGTGTGTATATAATATATATACACAGTACAGTCAGTGCTCGGGGTCAGTCCTATGTGTGTGTATATAATATATATACACAGTACAGTCAGTGCTCGGGGTCAGTCCTATGTGTGTGTATATAATATATATACACAGTACAGTCAGTGCTCGGGGTCAGTCCTATGTGTGTGTATATAATATATATACACAGTACAGTCAGTGCTCGGGGTCAGTCCTGTGTGTGTGTATATAATATATATACACAGTACAGTCAGTGCTCGGGGTCAGTCCTATGTGTGTGTATATAATATATATACACAGTACAGTCAGTGCTCGGGGTCAGTCCTGTGTGTGTGTATATAATATATATACACAGTACAGTCAGTGCTCAGGGGTCAGTCCTATGTGTGTGTATATAATATATATACACAGTACAGTCAGTGCTCGGGGTCAGTCCTATGTGTGTGTATATAATATATATACACAGTACAGTCAGTGCTCGGGGTCAGTCCTATGTGTGTATATAATATATATACACAGTACAGTCAGTGCTCAGGGGTCAGTCCTATGTGTGTGTATATAATATATATACACAGTACAGTCAGTGCTCGGGGTCAGTCCTATGTGTGTGTATATAATATATATACACAGTACAGTCAGTGCTCGGGGTCAGTCCTATGTGTGTATATAATATATATACACAGTACAGTCAGTGCTAGGGGTCAGTCCTGTGTGTGTGTATATAATATATATACACAGTACAGTCAGTGCTCGGGGTCAGTCCTATGTGTGTGTGTATATAATATATATACACAGTACAGTCAGTGCTCGGGGTCAGTCCTATGTGTGTGTGTATATAATATATATACACAGTACAGTCAGTGCTCGGGGTCAGTCCTGTGTGTGTATATATAATATATATACACAGTACAGTCAGTGCTCGGGGTCAGTCCTATGTGTGTGTGTATATAATATATATACACAGTACAGTCAGTGCTCGGGGTCAGTCCTATGTGTGTGTGTATATAATATATATACACAGTACAGTCAGTGCTCGGGGTCAGTCCTATGTGTGTATATAATATATATACACAGTATAGTCAGTGCTCAGGGGTCAGTCCTATGTGTGTATATAATATATATACACAGTACAGTCAGTGCTTGGGGTCAGTCCTGTGTGTGTGTATATAATATATATACACAGTACAGTCAGTGCTCGGGGTCAGTCCTATGTGTGTATATAATATATATACACAGTACAGTCAGTGCTCGGGGTCAGTCCTGTGTGTGTGTATATAATATATATACACAGTACAGTCAGTGCTCGGGGTCAGTCCTATGTGTGTGTATGTCACGGGATGGTTAGAGTCTATACTATAGGCAATGTGTAATATATATTTCATGTGGAATGTATTCTCTAACCTGTTGTATACATCAATGTGTAGTTGGCTGATTCGGGTCTAGTGTGTTAGCACATTGTATGCAAATACCTCTAACTAGTGAGGACCAGTGAGGACAATGGGTGGAGATAATCTGATCAGTGTCTCCAAGAAGATGTTGGATGGTGCATTGTCCATAGTAGACAGGGAGTCTGCTCTCCTTGGTATAGGTGAGGGGGGAAGGATCTGTGACTCAGCCCTTCCCACCCACAGATATAGGTGTAACAGTTTTAGTATATAGATGTAGCTGGAGTTAGTATGTGTTAGCCGGCCTGTGCACAGCTCTGTAGAGAGCCAGGACTTAGTTACAGGACCAAGGAACCAAAGTTATCATTGGATTGTGACTTCTGTGGACTTATGGTTATTACGGTTGATGTGACCGCCGCCGGCTACTAACTTTGTGGATTACAATAAATTGCTGTTGTCTCCCGACCTCTTGCGTCCGTGTTGATTCAAAAGATCCTCCGGAGGAAGACGTATACCTTTGCTCCGTGACAACTGGTGGCAGCAGTGGGATCAACAGCGGACAGCGAAATGGACTACAGCAGCTCAGCGATTAATGGAGCCACAACCTCAGAATACAGGAACTGGACTATGGCAAGTCTACAAGTAAGGGCCCGGGAACTAAACCTGAGTTACCAGGGAAGAACGAAAGATCAACTGATCGAGGCACTGGAGGAGATGACCCTGCAAAGCGACCATGAGGAGGGCTGCCCCCAGGAGACTGGAGAGATACGGGAGTGGCAGGTACAGACCCAAAAGAGCAGATGGGTTGTTTTGTATGAGGAGGAATTGGCAGTGCTGGGGCTAGGAGCAACTGCAGAGCAAAGGAGTAGAGCATTACAGAGGGCTCAGGAAACGGAGAAGGAGGAACAGAGAATGGCGCATGAAAAGGAAAGAATGGCGCATGAAATGCGAATGGCTGAGATAACTATGAGGAATTATAATCAAACGTCGACCCCCAGCCCAACAGTGAGAGAACCACAATATGTCTCCCATAAACACTTCAAGACCTTTGATGAAGCGGCTGGGGATGTTGATGGATATTTTCAGGACTTCGAACACCAGTGCCACCTGATGGAAGTCCCAGAGAAGGATTGGGTCCGGTATCTGGTGGGGCATCTACGAGATGGGGCTGCGGAAGCTCTCAGAGCCATGGACCCTAGTGATCAGCGGGACTATGAGGCCATTAAAAGAGCGGTGCAGAAGTATTATGCAGTCACTCCAGAGACCTACCGAGTTCAGTTCCGCTCTTTGTCTTACAATGGGGGAAGCTCCTTCCACATGTTCGCCCACAAGTTGAAGCAAGCATGCAAGCGCTGGCTAGAAGGAGAGGAGGCTGTCACAGTCGATAAGATCCTCCAAGTCATACTTAAGGAACAGTTCTTTTCCCAGTGCCCCGCTGAGATCCGTGAGTGGGTGCTGGAACGGAACCCAGCCACAGTTGAGCAAGCTGCTTCTCTTGCAGATGAGGGCCTGACCATCAAGCCGCAGTGGAAGAGGTTGTTTGCAGAGGAGCGGAAAACTACCACAGTCCGCCAGACACCCTTCAGCCAGCCAACCACCTTTCGTGTCCGGCCTCAGGATTACAATTCCCCCTCTACCCCTGCCCCAGCCCATCGGCCTCCAGCTATGAACAACCCTGTCCCTAGACAACGACCTACTGGAAGAATGCTAGAGCGCAGATGTTTTGGGTGCGGGCGGCCTGGACATTTGCAAGCTAGTTGCCCTGCTAACATGGGGGCACGGGCCACCGTGGCATCCCGGCCTATTCACTACCTGGGAACCACCCCTAGGACAGAAAGTTTGGCCCCATTTCCAGATGACTCCATGAATGACCCATCTGTTCCACCTCCAGGGGTCTATGGGATTCAGCCTTCCGCCACACATCCCGCAAACCTTCAGAGGAAGCACTTGCAGGAGGTCCTACTGGATGGCCGAACAGTTGTTGGATTCCGGGACTCGGGAGCTTTCCTAACGGTAGCGGACCCCCGAGTTGTGCGACCCGAGGCCCTAGAGGAGGGCCCTGGCATTTCTATCAAGTTGGCAGGGGGTACTCAAAGACGTATTCCTAAAGCTACCGTGGAACTCGACTATGGTTATGGACCAAAACGATGCACAATTGGTGTGATGAGCGGGCTGCCGGCCGATGTTCTGTTAGGCAACGATGTTGGAAATCTACAGTGCCACTTTGTGGGAGCAGTGACCCGAAGCCAAGCTCAGAGAGACGCCAACATGGATCCACCGGATTTTCTGCCAGATGCCAGCCCTTCAAACCTACAACTTTACCATTCAGTACCGCCGAGGGAACCAACACCAGAACGCAGATGGGTTATCCCGGCAGGAGGACATATGAGCTATAGAGACTGATGTGCATTCCCCAATTTACCTGTGTAGGCCAATTGTGTCATGCACATGTTTTGAGAGGGGGAGGGGTTGTCACGGGATGGTTAGAGTCCGGCAATAGGCAATGTGTAATATATATTTCATGTGGAATGTATTCTCTAACCTGTTGTAAACATCAGTGTGTAGTTGGCTGATTGGGGTCTAGTGTGTTAGCACATTGTATGCAAATACCTCTAACTAGTGAGGACAATGGGTGGAGATAATCTGATCAGTGTCTCCAAGAAGATGTTGGATGGTGCATTGTCCATAGTAGACAGGGAGTCTGCTCTCCTTGGTATAGGTGAGGGGGGAAGGATCTGTGACTCAGCCCTTCCCACCCACAGATATAGGTGTAACAGTTTTAGTATATAGTTGTAGCTGGAGTTAGTATGTGTTAGCCGGCCTGTGCACAGCTCTGTAGAGAGCCAGGATATAGTTACAGGACCAAGGAACCAAAGTTATCATTGGATTGTGACTTCTGTGGACTTATTGTTATTACGGTTGATGTGACCGCCGCCGGCTACTAACTTTGTGGATTACAATAAATTGCTGTTGTCTCCCGACCTCTTGCGTCCGTGTTGATTCAAAAGATCCTCCGGAGGAAGACGTATACCTTTGCTCCGTGACAGTGTATATAATATATATACACAGTACAGTCAGTGCTCGGGGTCAGTCCTGTGTGTGTGTATATAATATATATACACAGTACAGTCAGTGCTCGGGGTCAGTCCTATGTGTGTGTATATAATATATATACACAGTACAGTCAGTGCTCGGAGTCAGTCCTGTGTGTGTGTGTATATAATATATATACACAGTACAGTCAGTGCTCGGGGTCAGTCCTGTGTGTGTGTATATAATATATATACACAGTACAGTCAGTGCTCGGGGTCAGTCCTATGTGTGTGTATATAATATATATACACAGTACAGTCAGTGCTCGGGGTCAGTCCTGTGTGTGTGTATATAATATATATACACAGTACAGTCAGTGCTCGGAGTCAGTCCTGTGTGTGTGTGTATATAATATATATACACAGTACAGTCAGTGCTCGGGGTCAGTCCTGTGTGTGTGTATATAATATATATACACAGTACAGTCAGTGCTCGGAGTCAGTCCTGTGTGTGTGTGTATATAATATATATACACAGTACAGTCAGTGCTCGGGGTCAGTCCTATGTGTGTATATAATATATATACACAGTACAGTCAGTGCTCGGGGTCAGTCCTGTGTGTGTGTATATAATATATATACACAGTACAGTCAGTGCTCGGGGTCAGTCCTATGTGTGTGTATATAATATATATACACAGTACAGTCAGTGCTCGGGGTCAGTCCTATGTGTGTATATAATATATATACACAGTACAGTCAGTGCTCGGGGTCAGTCCTGTGTGTGTGTATATAATATATATACACAGTACAGTCAGTGCTCAGGGTCAGTCCTGTGTGTGTGTGTATATAATATACAGTCCTATGAAAAAGTTTGGGCACCCCTATTAATCTTAATCATTTTTAGTTCTAAATATTTTGGTGTTTGCAGCAGCCATTTCAGTTTGATATATCTAATAACTGATGGACACAGTAATATTTCAGGATTGGAATGAGGTTTATTGTACTAACAGAAAATGTGCAATATGCATTAAACCAAAATGTGACCGGTGCAAAAGTATGGGCACCTCAACAGAAAAGTGACATTAATATTTAGTACATCCTCCTTTTGCACAGATAACAGCCTCTAGTCGCTTCCTGTAGCTTTTAATCAGTTCCTGGATCCTGGATAAAGGTATTTTGGACAAACAATTCAAGTTCAGTTAAGTTAGATGGTCGCCGAGCATGGACAGCCCGCTTCCAATCATCCCACAGATGTCCAATGATATTCAGGTCTGGGGACTGGGATGGCCATTCCAGAACATTGTAATTGTTCCTCTGCATGAATGCCTGAGGATTTGGAGCTTTGGTGTTTTGGATCATTGTCTTGCTGAAATATCCATCCCCGGCGTAACTTCAACTTCGTCACTGATTCTTGAACATTATTCTCAAGAATCTGCTGATACTGAGTGGAATCCATGCGACCCTCAACTTTACCAAGATTCCCGATGCCGGCATTGGCCACACAGCCCCAAAGCATGATGGAACCTCCACCAAATCTTACAGTGGGTAGCATGTGTTTTTCTTGGAATGCTGTTTCTTTTTGGACGCCATGCATAACGCCTTTTTTTATAACCAAACAACTCAATTTTTGTTTCCAAAATGAAGCTGCCTTGTCCAAATGTGCTTTTTCATACCTCAGGCAGTGACTCTATTTGTGGCGTACGTGCAGAAACGGCTTCTTTCTCATCACTCTCCCATACAGCTTCTATTTGTGCAAAGTGCGCTGTATAGTTACCGATGCACAGTGACACCATCTGCAGCAAGATGATGCTGCAGCTCTTTGGAGGTGGTCTGTGGATTGTCCTTGACTGTTCTCACCATTCTTCTTCTCTGCCTTTCTGATATTTTTCTTGGCCTGCCACTTCTGGGCTTAACAAGAACTGTCCCTGTGCTCTTCCATTTCCTTACTATGTTCCTCACAGTGGAAACTGACAGGTTAAATCTCTGAGACAACGTTTTGTATCCTTCCCCTGAACAACTATGTTGAACAATCTTTGTTTTCAGATCATTTGAGAGCGGGCTGTCCATGCTCGGCGACCATCAAACTTAACTGAACTTGAATTGTTTTGTAGAAAGAAATGGTCCAAAATCCGTTCATCCAGGATCCAGGAACTGATTATAAGCTACAGGAAGCGACTAGAGGCTGTTATCTGTGCAAAAGGAGGATGTACTAAATATTAATGTCACTTTTCTGTTGAGGTGCCCATACTTTTGCACCGGTCAAATTTTGGTTTAATGCATATTGCGCATTTTCTGTTAGTACAATAAACCTCATTTCAATCCTGAAATATTACTGTGTCCATCAGTTATTAGATATATCAAACTGAAATGGCTGCTGCAAACACCAAAATATTTAGAACTAAAAATGATTAAGATTAATAGGGGTGCCCAAACTTTTTCATAGGACTGTATATACACAGTACAGTCAGTGCTCGGGGTCAGTCCTATGTGTGTGTGTATAATATATATACACAGTACAGTCAGTGCTCGGGGTCAGTCCTATGTGTGTGTATATAATATATATACACAGTACAGTCAGTGCTCGGGGTCAGTCCTATGTGTGTGTGTATATAATATATACACAGTACAGTCAGTGCTCGGGGTCAGTCCTGTGTGTGTGTATAATATATATACACAGTACAGTCAGTGCTCAGGGTCAGTCCTATGTGTGTATATAATATATATACACAGTACAGTCAGTGCTCGGGGTCAGTCCTATGTGTGTATATATAATATATATACACAGTACAGTCAGTGCTAGGGGTCAGTCCTATGTGTGTGTATATAATATATATACACAGTACAGTCAGTGCTCGGGGTCAGTCCTATGTGTGTATATATAATATATATACACAGTACAGTCAGTGCTAGGGGTCAGTCCTATGTGTGTGTATATAATATATATACACAGTACAGTCAGTGCTCGGGGTCAGTCCTATGTATGTATATAATATATATACACAGTACAGTCAGTGCTCGGGGTCAGTCCTATGTGTGTGTATATAATATATATACACAGTACAGTCAGTGCTCGGGGTCAGTCCTATGTGTGTATATAATATATATACACAGTACAGTCAGTGCTCGGGGTCAGTCCTGTGTGTGTGTGTATATAATATATATACACAGTACAGTCAGTGCTCGGGGTCAGTCCTGTGTGTGTGTATATAATATATATACACAGTACAGTCAGTGCTCGGGGTCAGTCCTATGTGTGTGTGTATATAATATATATACACAGTACAGTCAGTGCTCGGGGTCAGTCCTGTGTGTGTGTATATAATATATATACACAGTACAGTCAGTGCTCGGGGTCAGTCCTATGTGTGTATATAATATATATACACAGTACAGTCAGTGCTCGGGGTCAGTCCTATGTGTGTGTATATAATATATATACACAGTACAGTCAGTGCTCGGGGTCAGTCCTATGTGTGTATATATAATATATATACACAGTACAGTCAGTGCTAGGGGTCAGTCCTATGTGTGTATATAATATATATACACAGTACAGTCAGTGCTCAGGGTCAGTCCTATGTGTGTGTATATAATATATATACACAGTACAGTCAGTGCTCGGGGTCAGTCCTGTGTGTGTATATAATATATATACACAGTACAGTCAGTGCTCGGGGTCAGTCCTATGTGTGTATATAATATATATACACAGTACAGTCAGTGCTCGGGGTCAGTCCTATGTGTGTGTGTATATAATATATATACACAGTACAGTCAGTGCTCGGGGTCAGTCCTGTGTGTGTGTATATAATATATATACACAGTACAGTCAGTGCTCGGGGTCAGTCCTATGTGTGTGTATATAATATATATACACAGTACAGTCAGTGCTCGGGGTCAGTCCTGTGTGTGTGTATATAATATATATACACAGTACAGTCAGTGCTCAGGGTCAGTCCTATGTGTGTATATAATATATATACACAGTACAGTCAGTGCTCGGGGTCAGTCCTATGTGTGTGTGTATAATATATATACACAGTACAGTCAGTGCTCGGGGTCAGTCCTATGTGTGTGTATATAATATATATACACAGTACAGTCAGTGCTCGGGGTCAGTCCTATGTGTGTGTGTATATAATATATACACAGTACAGTCAGTGCTCGGGGTCAGTCCTGTGTGTGTGTATAATATATATACACAGTACAGTCAGTGCTCAGGGTCAGTCCTATGTGTGTATATAATATATATACACAGTACAGTCAGTGCTCGGGGTCAGTCCTATGTGTGTATATATAATATATATACACAGTACAGTCAGTGCTAGGGGTCAGTCCTATGTGTGTGTATATAATATATATACACAGTACAGTCAGTGCTCGGGGTCAGTCCTATGTGTGTATATATAATATATATACACAGTACAGTCAGTGCTAGGGGTCAGTCCTATGTGTGTGTATATAATATATATACACAGTACAGTCAGTGCTCGGGGTCAGTCCTATGTATGTATATAATATATATACACAGTACAGTCAGTGCTCGGGGTCAGTCCTATGTGTGTGTATATAATATATATACACAGTACAGTCAGTGCTCGGGGTCAGTCCTATGTGTGTATATAATATATATACACAGTACAGTCAGTGCTCGGGGTCAGTCCTGTGTGTGTGTGTATATAATATATATACACAGTACAGTCAGTGCTCGGGGTCAGTCCTGTGTGTGTGTATATAATATATATACACAGTACAGTCAGTGCTCGGGGTCAGTCCTATGTGTGTGTGTATATAATATATATACACAGTACAGTCAGTGCTCGGGGTCAGTCCTGTGTGTGTGTATATAATATATATACACAGTACAGTCAGTGCTCGGGGTCAGTCCTATGTGTGTATATAATATATATACACAGTACAGTCAGTGCTCGGGGTCAGTCCTATGTGTGTGTATATAATATATATACACAGTACAGTCAGTGCTCGGGGTCAGTCCTATGTGTGTATATATAATATATATACACAGTACAGTCAGTGCTAGGGGTCAGTCCTATGTGTGTATATAATATATATACACAGTACAGTCAGTGCTCAGGGTCAGTCCTATGTGTGTGTATATAATATATATACACAGTACAGTCAGTGCTCGGGGTCAGTCCTATGTGTGTATATAATATATATACACAGTACAGTCAGTGCTCGGGGTCAGTCCTATGTGTGTGTGTATATAATATATATACACAGTACAGTCAGTGCTCGGGGTCAGTCCTGTGTGTGTGTATATAATATATATACACAGTACAGTCAGTGCTCGGGGTCAGTCCTATGTGTGTGTATATAATATATATACACAGTACAGTCAGTGCTCGGGGTCAGTCCTGTGTGTGTGTATATAATATATATACACAGTACAGTCAGTGCTCAGGGTCAGTCCTATGTGTGTATATAATATATATACACAGTACAGTCAGTGCTCGGGGTCAGTCCTATGTGTGTATATAATATATATACACAGTACAGTCAGTGCTCGGGGTCAGTCCTGTGTGTGTGTATATAATATATATACACAGTACAGTCAGTGCTCGGGGTCAGTCCTGTGTGTGTATATATAATATATATACACAGTACAGTCAGTGCTCGGGGTCAGTCCTATGTGTGTATATAATATATATACACAGTACAGTCAGTGCTCGCGGTCAGTCCTATGTGTGTGTGTATATAATATATATACACAGTACAGTCAGTGCTCGGGGTCAGTCCTATGTGTGTATATATAATATATATACACAGTACAGTCAGTGCTCGGGGTCAGTCCTATGTGTGTATATAATATATATACACAGTACAGTCAGTGCTCGGGGTCAGTCCTGTGTGTGTGTATATAATATATATACACAGTACAGTCAGTGCTCGGGGTCAGTCCTATGTGTGTATATAATATATATACACAGTACAGTCAGTGCTCGGGGTCAGTCCTGTGTGTATATAATATATATACACAGTACAGTCAGTGCTCGGGGTCAGTCCTATGTGTGTATATATAATATATATACACAGTACAGTCAGTGCTCGGGGTCAGTCCTATGTGTGTATATAATATATATACACAGTACAGTCAGTGCTCGGGGTCAGTCCTGTGTGTTTCTATATAATATATATACACAGTACAGTCAGTGCTAGGGGTCAGTCCTATGTGTGTATATAATATATATACACAGTACAGTCAGTGCTCGGGATCAGTCCTGTGTGTGTGTATATAATATATATACACAGTACAGTCAGTGCTCGGGGTCAGTCCTATGTGTGTATATAATATATATACACAGTACAGTCAGTGCTCGGGGTCAGTCCTATGTGTGTATATAATATATATACACAGTACAGTCAGTGCTCGGGGTCAGTCCTGTGTGTGTGTGTATATAATATATATACACAGTACAGTCAGTGCTCGGGGTCAGTCCTGTGTGTGTGTGTATATAATATATATACACAGTACAGTCAGTGCTCGGGGTCAGTCCTGTGTGTGTGTGTATATAATATATATACACAGTACAGTCAGTGCTCGGGGTCAGTCCTATGTGTGTGTATATAATATATATACACAGTACAGTCAGTGCTCGGGGTCAGTCCTGTGTGTGTGTATATAATATATATACACAGTACAGTCAGTGCTCGGGGTCAGTCCTATGTGTGTATATAATATATATACACAGTACAGTCAGTGCTCGGGGTCAGCCCTGTGTGTGTGTATATAATATATATACACAGTACAGTCAGTGCTCGGGGTCAGTCCTGTGTGTGTGTATATATAATATATATACACAGTACAGTCAGTGCTCGGGGTCAGTCCTATGTGTGTGTATAATATATATACACAGTACAGTCAGTGCTCGGGGTCAGTCCTGTGTGTGTGTATATAATATATATATACACAGTACAGTCAGTGCTCGGGGTCAGTCCTATGTGTGTGTATATAATATATATACACAGTACAGTCAGTGCTCGGGGTCAGTCCTATGTGTGTATATAATATATATACACAGTACAGTCAGTGCTCGGGGTCAGTCCTATGTGTGTATATATAATATATATACACAGTACAGTCAGTGCTCGGGGTCAGTCCTGTGTGTGTGTATATAATATATATACACAGTACAGTCAGTGCTCGGGGTCAGTCCTATGTGTGTGTATATAATATATATACACAGTACAGTCAGTGCTCGGGGTCAGTCCTATGTGTGTATATAATATATATACACAGTACAGTCAGTGCTCGGGGTCAGTCCTATGTGTGTGTGTATATAATATATATACACAGTACAGTCAGTGCTCGGGGTCAGTCCTATGTGTGTGTGTATATAATATATATACACAGTACAGTCAGTGCTCGGGGTCAGTCCTGTGTGTGTGTATATAATATATATACACAGAACAGTCAGTGCTCGGGGTCAGTCCTATGTGTGTATATAATATATATACACAGTACAGTCAGTGCTCGGGGTCAGTCCTATGTGTGTGTATATAATATATATACACAGTACAGTCAGTGCTCGGGGTCAGTCCTGTGTGTGTGTATATAATATATATACACAGTACAGTCAGTGCTCGGGGTCAGTCCTATGTGTGTGTATATAATATATATACACAGTACAGTCAGTGCTCGGGGTCAGTCCTATGTGTGTGTATATAATATATATACACAGTACAGTCAGTGCTCGGGGTCAGTCCTGTGTGTGTGTGTATATAATATATATACACAGTACAGTCAGTGCTCGGGGTCAGTCCTATGTGTGTGTATATAATATATATACACAGTACAGTCAGTGCTCGGGGTCAGTCCTATGCGTGTATATAATATATATACACAGTACAGTCAGTGCTCGGGGTCAGTCCTGTGTGTGTGTATATAATATATATACACAGTACAGTCAGTGCTCGGGGTCAGTCCTATGCGTGTATATAATATATATACACAGTACAGTCAGTGCTCGGGGTCAGTCCTATGTGTGTATATATAATATATATACACAGTACAGTCAGTGCTCGGGGTCAGTCCTATGTGTGTGTGTATAATATATATACACAGTACAGTCAGTGCTCGGGGTCAGTCCTGTGTGTGTGTGTATATAATATATATACACAGTACAGTCAGTGCTCGGGGTCAGTCCTATGTGTGTATATAATATATATACACAGTACAGTCAGTGCTCGGGGTCAGTCCTGTGTGTGTGTATATAATATATATACACAGTACAGTCAGTGCTCGGGGTCAGTCCTATGTGTGTGTATATAATATATATACACAGTACAGTCAGTGCTCGGGGTCAGTCCTATGTGTGTGTGTATATAATATATATACACAGTACAGTCAGTGCTCGGGGTCAGTCCTATGTGTGTGTGTATAATATATATACACAGTACAGTCAGTGCTCGGGGTCAGTCCTGTGTGTGTATATAATATATATACACAGTACAGTCAGTGCTCGGGGTCAGTCCTATGTGTGTATATAATATATATACACAGTACAGTCAGTGCTCGGGGTCAGTCCTATGTGTGTGTGTATATAATATATATACACAGTACAGTCAGTGCTCGGGGTCAGTCCTGTGTGTGTGTATATAATATATATACACAGTACAGTCAGTGCTCGGGGTCAGTCCTATGTGTGTATATAATATATATACACAGTACAGTCAGTGCTCGGGGTCAGTCCTATGTGTGTGTGTATATAATATATATACACAGTACAGTCAGTGCTCGGGGTCAGTCCTATGTGTGTGTATATAATATATATACACAGTACAGTCAGTGCTCGGGGTCAGTCCTATGTGTGTGTATATAATATATATACACAGTACAGTCAGTGCTCGGGGTCAGTCCTATGTGTGTGTGTATATAATATATATACACAGTACAGTCAGTGCTCGGGGTCAGTCCTATGTGTGTGTGTATATAATATATATACACAGTACTGTCAGTGCTCGGGGTCAGTCCTATGCGTGTATATAATATATATACACAGTACAGTCAGTGCTCGGGGTCAGTCCTGTGTGTGTGTCTATAATATATATACACAGTACAGTCAGTGCTCGGGGTCAGTCCTGTGTGTTTGTATATAATATATATACACAGTACAGTCAGTGCTCGGGGTCAGTCCTATGTGTGTGTATATAATATATATACACAGTACAGTCAGTGCTCGGGGTCAGTCCTATGTGTGTGTGTATATAATATATATACACAGTACTGTCAGTGCTCGGGGTCAGTCCTATGCGTGTATATAATATATATACACAGTACAGTCAGTGCTCGGGGTCAGTCCTGTGTGTGTGTATATAATATATATACACAGTACAGTCAGTGCTCGGGGTCAGTCCTGTGTGTGTATATAATATATATACACAGTACAGTCAGTGCTCGGGGTCAGTCCTGTGTGTGTGTATATAATATATATACACAGTACAGTCAGTGCTCGGGGTCAGTCCTGTGTGTGTGTATATAATATATATACACAGTACAGTCAGTGCTCGGGGTCAGTCCTATGTGTGTGTCTATAATATATATACACAGTACAGTCAGTGCTAGGGGTCAGTCCTATGTGTGTGTATATAATATATATACACAGTACAGTCAGTGCTCGGGGTCAGTCCTATGTGTGTGTCTATAATATATATACACAGTACAGTCAGTGCTAGGGGTCAGTCCTATGTGTGTATATAATATATATACACAGTACAGTCAGTGCTCGGGGTCAGTCCTATGTGTGTATATAATATATATACACAGTACAGTCAGTGCTCGGGGTCAGTCCTATGTGTGTATATAATATATATACACACTACAGTCAGTGCTCAGAGGTCAGTCCTATGTGTGTATATAATATATATACACAGTACAGTCAGTGCTCGGGGTCAGTCCTATGTGTGTATATAATATATATACACAGTACAGTCAGTGCTCGGGGTCAGTCCTATGTGTGTATATAATATATATACACAGTACAGTCAGTGCTCGGGGTCAGTCCTATGTGTGTGTATATAATATATATACACAGTACAGTCAGTGCTCGGGGTCAGTCCTATGTGTGTGTATATAATATATATACACAGTACAGTCAGTGCTCGGGGTCAGTCCTATGTGTGTGTATATAATATATATACACAGTACAGTCAGTGCTCGGGGTCAGTCCTATGTGTGTGTATATAATATATATACACAGTACAGTCAGTGCTCGGGGTCAGTCCTGTGTGTGTGTATATAATATATATACACAGTACAGTCAGTGCTCGGGGTCAGTCCTATGTGTGTATATAATATATATACACAGTACAGTCAGTGCTCGGGGTCAGTCCTATGTGTGTGTATATAATATATATACACAGTACAGTCAGTGCTCGGGGTCAGTCCTGTGTGTGTATATGATATATATATACACAGTACAGTCAGTGCTCGGGGTCAGTCCTGTGTGTGTATATAATATATATACACAGTACAGTCAGTGCTTGGGGTCAGTCCTATGCGTGTATATAAAATATATACACAGTACAGTCAGTGCTCGGGGTCAGTCCTGTGTGTGTGTATATAATATATATACACAGTACAGTCAGTGCTCGGGGTCAGTCCTATGCATGTATATAATATATATACACAGTACAGTCAGTGCTCGGGGTCAGTCATATGTGTGTGTGTATATAATATATATACACAGTACAGTCAGTGCTCGGGGTCAGTCCTATGTGTGTATATAATATATATACACAGTACAGTCAGTGCTCGGGGTCAGTCCTATGTGTGTGTATATAATATATATACACAGTACAGTCAGTGCTCGGAGTCAGTCCTGTGTGTGTGTATATAATATATATACACAGTACAGTCAGTGCTCGGGGTCAGTCCTATGTGTGTGTATATAATATATATACACAGTACAGTCAGTGCTCGGGGTCAGTCCTGTGTGTGTGTGTATATAATATATATACACAGTACAGTCAGTGCTCGGGGTCAGTCCTATGTGTGTATATAATATATATACACAGTACAGTCAGTGCTCGGGGTCAGTCCTATGTGTGTGTATATAATATATATACACAGTACAGTCAGTGCTCGGGGTCAGTCCTATGTGTGTGTGTATATAATATATATACACAGTACAGTCAGTGCTCGGGGTCAGTCCTGTGTGTGTGTATAAAATATATATACACAGTACAGTCAGTGCTCGGGGTCAGTCCTATGTGTGTGTGTATATAATATATATACACAGTACAGTCAGTGCTCGGGGTCAGTCCTGTGTGTGTGTATATAATATATATACACAGTACAGTCAGTGCTCGGGGTCAGTCCTATGCATGTATATAATATATATACACAGTACAGTCAGTGCTCGGGGTCAGTCCTATGTGTGTGTATATAATATATATACACAGTACAGTCAGTGCTCGGGGTCAGTCCTGTGTGTGTGTATATAATATATATACACAGTACAGTCAGTGCTCGGGGTCAGTCCTGTGTGTGTGTATATAATATATATACACAGTACAGTCAGTGCTCGGGGTCAGTCCTATGTGTGTATATATAATATATATACACAGTACAGTCAGTGCTCGGGGTCAGTCCTATGTGTGTGTATATAATATATATACACAGTACAGTCAGTGCTCGGGGTCAGTCCTATGTGTGTATATAATATATATACACAGTACAGTCAGTGCTCGGGGTCAGTCCTATGTGTGTGTATATAATATATATACACAGTACAGTCAGTGCTCGGGGTCAGTCCTATGTGTGTGTATATAATATATATACACAGTACAGTCAGTGCTCGGGGTCAGTCCTATGTGTGTGTATATAATATATATACACAGGTACAGTCAGTGCTCGGGGTCAGTCCTATGTGTGTGTGTATATAATATATATACACACTACAGTCAGTGCTCAGAGGTCAGTCCTATGTGTGTATATAATATATATACACAGTACAGTCAGTGCTCGGGGTCAGTCCTATGTGTGTATATAATATATATACACAGTACAGTCAGTGCTCGGGGTCAGTCCTGTGTGTGTGTATATAATATATATACACAGTACAGTCAGTGCTCGGGGTCAGTCCTATGTGTGTGTATATAATATATATACACAGTACAGTCAGTGCTCGGGGTCAGTCCTATGTGTGTGTGTGTATAATATATATACACAGTAACAGTCCAGTGCTCGGGGTCAGTCCTATGTGTGTGTATATATATATATACACACACAGGACCTGACCCTCGAGCACTGACTGTAACTTGTGTATATATATTATATTACACACACAGTCAGTGCTCGGGGTCAGTCCTGTGTGTGTGTATATAATATATATACACAGTACAGTCAGTGCTCGGGGTCAGTCCTATGTGTGTATATAATATATATACACAGTACAGTCAGTGCTCGGGGTCAGTCCTGTGTGTGTGTGTGTATATAATATATATACACAGTACAGTCAGTGCTCAGGGTCAGTCCTGTGTGTGTGTATATAATATATATACACAGTACAGTCAGTGCTCGGGGTCAGTCCTATGTGTGTGTATATAATATATATACACAGTACAGTCAGTGCTCGGGGTCAGTCCTGTGTGTGTGTATATAATATATATACACAGTACAGTCAGTGCTCGGGGTCAGTCCTATGTGTGTATATAATATATATACACAGTACAGTCAGTGCTCGGGGTCAGTCCTATGTGTGTGTATATAATATATATACACAGTACAGTCAGTGCTCGGGGTCAGTCCTGTGTGTGTGTATATAATATATATACACAGTACAGTCAGTGCTCGGGGTCAGTCCTATGTGTGTGTGTATATAATATATATACACAGTACAGTCAGTGCTCGGGGTCAGTCCTATGTGTGTGTATATAATATATATACACAGTACAGTCAGTGCTCGGGGTCAGTCCTATGTGTGTGTGTATATAATATATATACACAGTACAGTCAGTGCTCGGGGTCAGTCCTGTGTGTGTGTGTATATAATATATATACACAGTACAGTCAGTGCTCGGGGTCAGTCCTATGTGTGTGTATATAATATATATACACAGTACAGTCAGTGCTCGGGGTCAGTCCTGTGTGTGTGTGTATATAATATATATACACAGTACAGTCAGTGCTCGGGGTCAGTCCTATGTGTGTGTATATAATATATATACACAGTACAGTCAGTGCTCGGGGTCAGTCCTATGTGTGTATATAATATATATACACAGTACAGTCAGTGCTCGGGGTCAGTCCTGTGTGTGTGTATATAATATATATACACAGTACAGTCAGTGCTCGGGGTCAGTCCTATGCGTGTATATAATATATATACACAGTACAGTCAGTGCTCGGGGTCAGTCCTATGTGTGTATATATAATATATATACACAGTACAGTCAGTGCTCGGGGTCAGTCCTATGTGTGTGTGTATAATATATATACACAGTACAGTCAGTGCTCGGGGTCAGTCCTGTGTGTGTGTGTATATAATATATATACACAGTACAGTCAGTGCTCGGGGTCAGTCCTATGTGTGTATATAATATATATACACAGTACAGTCAGTGCTCGGGGTCAGTCCTGTGTGTGTGTATATAATATATATACACAGTACAGTCAGTGCTCGGGGTCAGTCCTATGTGTGTGTATATAATATATATACACAGTACAGTCAGTGCTCGGGGTCAGTCCTATGTGTGTGTGTATATAATATATATACACAGTACAGTCAGTGCTCGGGGTCAGTCCTATGTGTGTGTGTATAATATATATACACAGTACAGTCAGTGCTCGGGGTCAGTCCTGTGTGTGTATATAATATATATACACAGTACAGTCAGTGCTCGGGGTCAGTCCTATGTGTGTGTGTATAATATATATACACCGTACAGTCAGTGCTCGGGGTCAGTCCTGTGTGTGTATATAATATATATACACAGTACAGTCAGTGCTCGGGGTCAGTCCTATGTGTGTATATAATATATATACACAGTACAGTCAGTGCTCGGGGTCAGTCCTGTGTGTGTGTATATAATATATATACA
>NW_027440604.1:0-79858 GCF_031893055.1 Leptodactylus fuscus
ACCCCCTTAATAGTGTTATACACAGCACCCCCCTAATAGTTTAATACACAGCACCCCCCTAATAGTGTTATACACAGCACCCCCCTAATAGTGTTATACACAGCACCCCCCTAATAGTTTAATACACAGCACCCCCCTAATAGTATTATACACAGCACCCCCCTAATAGTGTTATACACAGCACCCCCCTAATAGTTTAATACACAGCAACCCCCTAATAGTTTAATACACAGCACCCCCTAATAATTTAATACACAGCACCCCCCTAATAGTGTTATACACAGCATCCCCCTAATAGTTTAATACACAGCACCCCCCTAATAATTTAATACACAGCACCCCCCTAATAGTTTAATACACAGCACCCCCCTAATAGTTTAATACACAGCACCCCCCTAATAGTTTAATACACAGCACCCCCTAATAGTGTTATACACAGCCCCCCCTAATAGTTTAATACACAGCAGCCCCCTAATAGTGTTATACACAGAACCCCCCTAATAGTGTTATACACAGCACCCCCCTAATAGTTTAATACACAGCACCCCCCTAATAGTATTATACACAGCACCCCCCTAATAGTGTTATACACAGCACCCCCCTAATAGTTTAATACACAGCACCCCCCTAATAATGTAATACACAGCACCCCCCTAATAGTGTTATACACAGCACCCCCCTAATAGTTTAATACACAGCACCCCCCTAATAATTTAATACACAGCACCCCCTAATAGTGTTATACACAGCAGCCCCCTAATAGTTTAATACACAGCACCCCCTAAAAGTTTAATACACAGCACCCCCCTAATAGTGTTATACACAACACCCCCCTAATAGTGTTATACACAGCACCCCCCTAATAGTTTAATACACAGCACCCCAATAATAGTGTTATACACAGCACCCCCCTAATAGTTTAATACACAGCACCCCCCTAATAGTGTTATACACAGCACCCCCCTAATAGTGTTATACACAGCACCCCCCTAATAGTTTAATACACAGCACCCCGCTAATAGTGTTATACACAGCACCCCCCTAATAGTGTTATACACAGCACCCCCCTAATAGTTTAATACACAGCACCCCCCTAATAGTTTAATACACAGCACCCCCCTAATAATTTAATACACAGCACCCCCCTAATAGTGTTATACACAGCACCCCCCTAATAATTTAATACACAGCACCCCCCTAATAGTTTAATACACAGCACCCCCCTAATAGTTTAATACACAGCACCCCCCTAATAGTTTAATACACAGCACCCCCCTAATAGTTTAATACACAGCACCCCCTAATAGTGTTATACACAGCACCCCCCTAATAGTTTAATACACAGCACCCCCCTAATAGTATTATACACAGCACCCCCCTAATAGTGTTATACACAGCACCCCCCTAATAGTTTATTACACAGCACCCCCCTAATAATTTAATACACAGCACCCCCCTAATAGTGTTATACACAGCACCCCCCTAATAGTTTAATACACAGCACCCCCTAATAGTTTAATACACATCACCCCCCTAATAATTTAATACACAGCACCCCCCTAATAGTGTTATACACAGCACCCCCCTAATAGTTTACTACACAGCACCCCCCTAGTAGTGTTATACACAGCACCCCCCTAATAATTTAATACACAGCACCCCCCTAATAGTTTAATACACAGCACCCCCCTAATAGTTTAATACACAGCACCCCCCTAATAATTTAATACACAGCACCCCCTAATAGTGTTATACACAGCAGCCCCCTAATAGTTTAATACACAGCACCCCCCTAATAGTTTAATACACAGCACCCCCCTAATAGTGTTATATACAGCACCCCCCTAATAGTGTTATACACAGCACCCCCCTAATAGTTTAATACACAGCACCCCAATAATAGTGTTATACACAGCACCCCCCTAATAGTTTTATACACAGCACCCCCCTAATAGTGTTATACACAGCACCCCCCTAATAGTGTTATACACAGAACCCCCTTAATAGTGTTATACACAGCACCCCCCTAATAGTTTAATACACAGCACCCCCCTAATAGTGTTATACACAGCACCCCCCTAATAGTGTTATACACAGCACCCCCCTAATAGTGTTATACACAGCACCCCCCTAATAGTTTAATACACAGCACCCCAATAATAGTGTTATACACAGCACCCCCCTAATAGTTTAATACACAGCACCCCCCTAATAGTGTTATACACAGCACCCCCCTAATAGTGTTATACACAGAACCCCCTTAATAGTGTTATACACAGCACCCCCCTAATAGTTTAATACACAGCACCCCCCTAATAGTTTAATACACAACACCCCACTAATAATTTAATACACAGCACCCCCCTAATACTGTTATACACAGCACCCCCCTAATAGTGTTATACACAGAACCCCCTAATAATTTAATACACAGCACCCCAATAATAGTGTTATACACAGCACCCCCTAATAGTTTAATACGCAGCACCCCAATAATAGTGTTATACACAGCACCCCCCTAATAGTTTAATACACAGCACCCCCCTAATTGTTTAATACACAGCACCCCCCTAATTGTTTAATACACAGCACCCCCCTAATAATTTAATACACAGCACCCCCATAATAGTGTTATACACAGCACCCCACTAATAGTTTAATACACAGCACCCCAATAATAGTGTTATACACAGCACCCCCCTAATAGTTTAATACACAGCACCCCCCTAATAATTTAATACACAGCACCCCCTAATAGTGTTATACACAGCAGCCCCCTAATAGTTTAATACACAGCACCCCCCTAATAGTTTAATACACAGCACCCTCCTAATAGTGTTATACACAGCACCCCCCTAATAGTGTTATACACAGCACCCCCCTAATAGTTTAATACACAGCACCCCAATAATAGTGTTATACACAGCACCCTCCTAATAGTTTAATACACAGCACCCCCCTAATAGTGTTATACACAGCACCCCCCTAATAGTGTTATACACAGAACCCCCTTAATAGTGTTATACACAGCACCCCCCTAATAGTTTAATACACAGCACCCCCCTAATAGTGTTATACACAGCACCCCCCTAATAGTGTTATACACAGCACCCCCCTAATAGTTTAATACACAGCACCCCCCTAATAGTGTTATACACAGCACCCCCCTAATAGTTTAATACACAGCACCCCCCTAATAGTTTAATACACAACACCCCCCTAATAATTTAATACACAGCACCCCCCTAATACTGTTATACACAGCACCCCCCTAATAGTGTTATACACAGAACCCCCCCTAATAATTTAATACACAGCACCCCAATAATAGTGTTATACACAGCATCCCCCTAATAGTTTAATACAAAGCACCCCAATAATAGTGTTATACACAGCACCCCCCTAATAGTTTAATACACAGCACCCCCCCAATAGTGTTATACACAGCACCCCCCTAATAGTTTAATACACAGCACCCCCCTAATTGTTTAATACACAGCACCCCCCTAATTGTTTAATACACAGCACCCCCCTAATAATTTAATACACAGCACCCCCCTAATAGTGTTATACACAGCACCCCCCTAATAGTTTAATACACAGCACCCCAATAATAGTGTTATACACAGCACCCCCCTAATAGTTTAATACACAGCACCAACCTAATAGTGTTATACACAGCACCCCCTAATACTGTTATACACAGCACCCCCCTAATATTGTTATACACAGCACCCCCCTAATAGTGTTATACACAGCACCCCCCTAATAGTTTAATACACAGCACCCCCCTAATAGTGTTATACACAGCACCCCCCTAATATTGTTATACACAGCACCCCCCTAATAGTGTTATACACAGCACCCCCCTAATAATTTAATACACAGCACCCCCCTAATAGTGTTATACACAGCACCCCCCTAATTGTTTACTACACAGCACCCCCCTAGTAGTGTTATACACAGCACCCCCCTAATAATTTAATACACAGCACCCCCCTAATAGTTTAATACACAGCATTCCCCTAATAATTTAATACACAGCACCCCCTAATAGTGTTATACACAGCAGCCCCCTAATAGTTTAATACACAGCACCCCCCAAATAGTTTAATACACAGCACCCCCCTAATAGTGTTATACACAGCACCCCCCTAATAGTGTTATACACAGCACCCCCCTAATAGTTTAATACACAGCACCCCAATAATAGTGTTATACACAGCACCCCCCTAATAGTTTAATACACAGCACCCCCCTAATAGTGTTATACACAGCACCCCCCTAATAGTTTTATACACAGAACCCCCTTAATAGTGTTATACACAGCACCCCCCTAATAGTTTAATACACAGCACCCCCCTAATAGTGTTATACACAGCACCCCCCTAATAGTGTTATACACAGCACCCCCCTAATAGTTTAATACACAGCACCCCCCTAATAGTGTTATACACAGCACCCCCCTAATAGTTTAATACACAGCACCCCCCTAATAGTTTAATACACAACACCCCTCTAATAATTTAATACACAGCACCCCCCTAATACTGTTATACACAGCACCCCCCTAATAGTGTTATACACAGAACCCCCCTAATAATTTAATACACAGCACCCCAATAATAGTGTTATACACAGCACCCCCTAATAGTTTAATACACAGCACCCCAATAATAGTGTTATACACAGCACCCCCCTAATAGTTTAATACACAGCACCCCACAATAGTGTTATACACAGCACCCCCCTAATAGTGTTATACACAGCACCCCCCTAATAGTTTAATACACAGCACCCCCTAATTGTTTAATACACAGCACCCCCCTAATTGTTTAATACACAGCACCCCCTAATAATTTAATATACAGCACCCCCCTAATAGTGTTATACACAGCACCCCCCTAATAGTTTAATACACAGCACCCCAATAATAGTGTTATACACAGCACCCCCCTAATAGTTTAATACACAGCAACCCCCTAATAGTGTTATACACAGCACCCCCCTAATAGTGTTATACACAGCACCCCCCTAATATTGTTATACACAGCACCCCCCTAATAGTGTTATACACAGCACCCCCCTAATAGTTTAATACACAGCACCCCCCTAATAGTGTTATACACAGCACCCCCCTAATAGTGTTATACAAAGCAACCCCCTAATAGTTTAATACACAGAACCCCCCTAATAGTGTTATACACAGCACCCCCCTAATAGTTTAATACACAGCACCCCCCTAATAGTTTAATACACATCACCCCCCTAATAATTTAATACACAGCACCCCCCTAATAGTGTTATACACAGCACCCCCCTAATTGTTTACTACACAGCACCCCCCTAGTAGTGTTATACACAGCACCCCCCTAATAATTTAATACACAGCACCCCCCTAATAGTTTAATACACAGCACCCCCCTAATAGTTTAATACACAGCACCCCCCTAATAATTTAATACACAGCACCCCCTAATAGTGTTATACACAGCAGCCCCCTAATAGTTTAATACACAGCACCCCCCTAATAGTTTAATACACAGCACCCCCCTAATAGTGTTATACACAGCACCCCCCTAATAGTGTTATACACAGCACCCCCCTAATAGTTTAATACACAACACCCCAATAATAGTGTTATACACAGCACCCCCCTAATAGTTTAATACACAGCACCCCCCTAATAGTGTTATACACAGCACCCCCTAATAGTGTTATACACAGAACCCCCTTAATAGTGTTATACACAGCACCCCCCTAATAGTTTAATACACAGCACCCCCTAATAGTGTTATACACAGCACCCCCCTAATAGTGTTATACACAGCACCCCCCTAATAGTTTAATACACAGCACCCCCCTAATAGTGTTATACTCAGCACCCCCCTAATAGTTTAATACACAGCACCCCCCTAATAGTTTAATACACAACACCCCCCTAATAATTTAATACACAGCACCCCCCTAATACTGTTATACACAGCACCCCCCTAATAGTGTTATACACAGAACCCCCCTAATAATTTAATACACAGCACCCCAATAATAGTGTTATACACAGCACCCCCCTAATAGTTTAATACACAGCACCCCAATAATAGTGTTATACACAGCACCCCCCTAATAGTTTAATACACAGCACCCCCCCAATAGTGTTATACACGGCACCCCCCTAATAGTGTTATACACAGCACCCCCCTAATAGTTTAATACACAGCACCCCCCTAATTGTTTAATACACTGCACCCCCCTAATTGTTTAATACACAGCACCCCCCTAATAATTTAATACACAGCACCCCCCTAATAGTGTTATACACAGCACCCCCCTAATAGTTTAATACACAGCACCCCAATAATAGTGTTATACACAGCACCCCCCTAATAGTTTAATACACAGCACCCCCTAATAGTGTTATACACAGCACCCCCCTAATAGTTTAATACACAGCACGCCCCTAATAGTGTTATACACAGAACCCCCCTAATAGTGTTATACACAGCACCCCCCTAATAGTTTAATACACAGCACCCCCCTAATAGTATTGTACACAGCACCCCCCTAATAGTGTTATACACAGCACCCCCCTAATAATTTAATACACAGCACCCCCCTAATAGTTTAATACACAGCATTCCCCTAATAATTTAATACACAGCACCCCCTAATAGTGTTATACACAGCAGCCCCCTAATAGTTTAATACACAGCACCCCCCAAATAGTTTAATACACAGCACCCCCCTAATAGTGTTATACACAGCACCCCCCTAATAGTGTTATACACAGCACCCCCCTAATAGTTTAATACACAGCACCCCAATAATAGTGTTATACACAGCACCCCCCTAATAGTTTAATACACAGCACCCCCCTAATAGTGTTATACACAGCACCCCCCTAATAGTTTTATACACAGAACCCCCTTAATAGTGTTATACACAGCACCCCCCTAATAGTTTAATACACAGCACCCCCCTAATAGTGTTATACACAGCACCCCCCTAATAGTGTTATACACAGCACCCCCCTAATAGTTTAATACACAGCACCCCCCTAATAGTGTTATACACAGCACCCCCCTAATAGTTTAATACACAGCACCCCCCTAATAGTTTAATACACAACACCCCTCTAATAATTTAATACACAGCACCCCCCTAATACTGTTATACACAGCACCCCCCTAATAGTGTTATACACAGAACCCCCCTAATATTTAATACACAGCACCCCAATAATAGTGTTATACACAGCACCCCCTAATAGTTTAATACACAGCACCCCAATAATAGTGTTATACACAGCACCCCCCTAATAGTTTAATACACAGCACCCCCCAATAGTGTTATACACAGCACCCCCCTAATAGTGTTATACACAGCACCCCCCTAATAGTTTAATACACAGCACCCCCTAATTGTTTAATACACAGCACCCCCCTAATTGTTTAATACACAGCACCCCCTAATAATTTAATATACAGCACCCCCCTAATAGTGTTATACACAGCACCCCCCTAATAGTTTAATACACAGCACCCCAATAATAGTGTTATACACAGCACCCCCCTAATAGTTTAATACACAGCAACCCCCTAATAGTGTTATACACAGCACCCCCCTAATAGTGTTATACACAGCACCCCCCTAATATTGTTATACACAGCACCCCCCTAATAGTGTTATACACAGCACCCCCCTAATAGTTTAATACACAGCACCCCCCTAATAGTGTTATACACAGCACCCCCCTAATAGTGTTATACAAAGCACCCCCCTAATAGTTTAATACACAGAACCCCCCTAATAGTGTTATACACAGCACCCCCCTAATAGTTTAATACACAGCACCCCCCTAATAGTTTAATACACATCACCCCCCTAATAATTTAATACACAGCACCCCCCTAATAGTGTTATACACAGCACCCCCCTAATTGTTTACTACACAGCACCCCCCTAGTAGTGTTATACACAGCACCCCCCTAATAATTTAATACACAGCACCCCCCTAATAGTTTAATACACAGCACCCCCCTAATAGTTTAATACACAGCACCCCCCTAATAATTTAATACACAGCACCCCCTAATAGTGTTATACACAGCAGCCCCCTAATAGTTTAATACACAGCACCCCCCTAATAGTTTAATACACAGCACCCCCCTAATAGTGTTATACACAACACCCCCCTAATAGTGTTATACACAGCACCCCCCTAATAGTTTAATACACAGCACCCCAATAATAGTGTTATACACAGCACCCCCCTAATAGTTTAATACACAGCACCCCCCTAATAGTGTTATACACAGCACCCCCTAATAGTGTTATACACAGAACCCCCTTAATAGTGTTATACACAGCACCCCCCTAATAGTTTAATACACAGCACCCCCCTAATAGTGTTATACACAGCACCCCCCTAATAGTGTTATACACAGCACCCCCCTAATAGTTTAATACACAGCACCCCCCTAATAGTGTTATACTCAGCACCCCCCTAATAGTTTAATACACAGCACCCCCCTAATAGTTTAATACACAACACCCCCCTAATAATTTAATACACAGCACCCCCCTAATACTGTTATACACAGCACCCCCCTAATAGTGTTATACACAGAACCCCCCTAATAATTTAATACACAGCACCCCAATAATAGTGTTATACACAGCACCCCCCTAATAGTTTAATACACAGCACCCCAATAATAGTGTTATACACAGCACCCCCCTAATAGTTTAATACACAGCACCCCCCCCAATAGTGTTATACACGGCACCCCCCTAATAGTGTTATACACAGCACCCCCCTAATAGTTTAATACACAGCACCCCCCTAATTGTTTAATACACTGCACCCCCCTAATTGTTTAATACACAGCACCCCCCTAATAATTTAATACACAGCACCCCCCTAATAGTGTTATACACAGCACCCCCCTAATAGTTTAATACACAGCACCCCAATAATAGTGTTATACACAGCACCCCCCTAATAGTTTAATACACAGCACCAACCTAATAGTGTTATACACAGCACCCCCCTAATCGTTTAATACACAGCACCCCCCTAATAGTTTAATACACAGCACCCCCTAATAGTGTTATACACAGCACCCCCCTAATAGTTTAATACACAGCACGCCCCTAATAGTGTTATACACAGAACCCCCCTAATAGTGTTATACACAGCACCCCCCTAATAGTTTAATACACAGCACCCCCCTAATAGTATTATACACAGCACCCCCCTAATAGTGTTATACACAGCACCCCCCTAATAGTTTAATACACAGCACCCCCCTAATAATTTAATACACAGCACCCCCCTAATAGTGTTATACACAGCACCCCCCTAATAGTTTAATACACAGCACCCCCCTAATAGTTTAATACACATCACCCCCCTAATAATTTAATACACAGCACCCCCCTAATAGTTTTATACACAGCACCCCCCTAATTGTTTACTACACAGCACCCCCCTAGTAGTGTTATACACAGAACCCCCCTAATAATTTAATACACAGCACCCCCCTAATAGTTTAATACACAGCACCCCCCTAATAGTTTAATACACAGCACCCCCCTAATTGTTTAATACACAGCACCCCCCTAATTGTTTAATACACAGCACCCCCCTAATAATTTAATACACAGCACCCCCCTAATAGTGTTATACACAGCACCCCCCTAATAGTGTTATACACAGCACCCCCCTAATAGTGTTATACACAGCACCCCCCTAATAGTTTAATACACAGCACCCCAATAATAGTGTTATACACAGCACCCCCCTAATAGTTTAATACACAGCACCCCCCTAATAGTGTTATACACAGCACCCCCCTAATAGTGTTATACACAGAACCCCCTTAATAGTGTTATACACAGCACCCCCCTAATAGTTTAATACACAGCACCCCCCTAATAGTGTTATACACAGCACCCCCCTAATAGTGTTATACACAGCACCCCCCTAATAGTTTAATACACAGCACCCCCCTAATAGTGTTATACACAGCACCCCCCTAATAGTTTAATACACAGCACCCCCCTAATAGTTTAATACACAACACCCCCCTAATAATTTAATACACAGCACCCCCCTAATACTGTTATACACAGCACCCCCCCTAATAGTGTTATACACAGAACCCCCTAATAATTTAATACACAGCACCCCAATAATAGTGTTATACACAGCACCCCCTAATAGTTTAATACACAGCACCCCAATAATAGTGTTATACACAGCACCCCCCTAATAGTTTAATACACAGCACCCCCCTAATTGTTTAATACACAGCACCCCCCTAATTGTTTAATACACAGCACCCCCCTAATAATTTAATACACAGCACCCCCATAATAGTGTTATACACAGCACCCCACTAATAGTTTAATACACAGCACCCCCCTAATAATTTAATACACAGCACCCCCTAATAGTGTTATACACAGCAGCCCCCTAATAGTTTAATACACAGCACCCCCCTAATAGTTTAATACACAGCACCCTCCTAATAGTGTTATACACAGCACCCCCCTAATAGTGTTATACACAGCACCCCCCTAATAGTTTAATACACAGCACCCCAATAATAGTGTTATACACAGCACCCTCCTAATAGTTTAATACACAGCACCCCCCTAATAGTGTTATACACAGCACCCCCCTAATAGTGTTATACACAGAACCCCCTTAATAGTGTTATACACAGCACCCCCCTAATAGTTTAATACACAGCACCCCCCTAATAGTGTTATACACAGCACCCCCCTAATAGTGTTATACACAGCACCCCCCTAATAGTTTAATACACAGCACCCCCCTAATAGTGTTATACACAGCACCCCCCCTAATAGTTTAATACACAGCACCCCCCTAATAGTTTAATACACAACACCCCCCTAATAATTTAATACACAGCACCCCCCTAATACTGTTATACACAGCACCCCCCTAATAGTGTTATACACAGAACCCCCCCTAATAATTTAATACACAGCACCCCAATAATAGTGTTATACACAGCATCCCCCTAATAGTTTAATACACAGCACCCCAATAATAGTGTTATACACAGCACCCCCCTAATAGTTTAATACACAGCACCCCCCCAATAGTGTTATACACAGCACCCCCCTAATAGTTTAATACACAGCACCCCCCTAATTGTTTAATACACAGCACCCCCCTAATTGTTTAATACACAGCACCCCCCTAATAATTTAATACATAGCACCCCCCTAATAGTGTTATACACAGCACCCCCCTAATAGTTTAATACACAGCACCCCAATAATAGTGTTATACACAGCACCCCCCTAATAGTTTAATACACAGCACCAACCTAATAGTGTTATACACAGCACCCCCCTAATAGTGTTATACACAGCACCCCCCCTAATATTGTTATACACAGCACCCCCCTAATAGTGTTATACACAGCACCCCCCTAATAGTTTAATACACAGCACCCCCCTAATAGTGTTATACACAGCACCCCCCTAATAGTCTTATACAAAGCACCCCCCTAATAGTTTAATACACAGCACCCCCCTAATAGTGTTATACACAGCACCCCCCCTAATAGTTTAATACAGAGAACCCCCTAATAGTGTTAAACACAGCACCCCAATAATAGTGTTATACACAGCAGCCCCCTAATATTTTAATAGACAGCGCCCCCCTAATAGTGTTATACACAGCACCCCCCCTAATAATTTAATACACAGCACCCCCCTAATAGTTTAATACACAGCACCCCCCTAATAGTTTAATACACATCACCCCCCTAATAATTTAATACACAGCACCCCCCTAATAGTGTTATACACAGCACCCCCCTAATTGTTTACTACACAGCACCCCCTAGTAGTGTTATACACAGCACCCCCCTAATAATTTAATACACAGCACCCCCCTAATAGTTTAATACACAGCACCCCCCTAATAGTTTAATACACAGCACCCCCCTAATAATTTAATACACAGCACCCCCTAATAGTGTTATACACAGCAGCCCCCTAATAGTTTAATACACAGCACCCCCCTAATAGTTTAATACACAGCACCCCCCTAATAGTGTTATACACAGCACCCCCCTAATAGTTTAATACACAGCACCCCCCTAATAGTTTAATACACAACACCCCCCTAATAATTTAATACACAGCACCCCCCTAATACTGTTATACACAGCACCCCCCTAATAGTGTTATACACAGAACCCCCTAATAATTTAATACACAGCACCCCAATAATAGTGTTATACACAGCACCCCCTAATAGTTTAATACACAGCACCCCAATAATAGTGTTATACACAGCACCCCCCTAATAGTTTAATACACAGCACCCCCCAATAGTGTTATACACAGCACCCCCCTAATAGTGTTATACACAGCACCCCCCTAATAGTTTAATACACAGCACCCCCTAATTGTTTAATACACAGCACCCCCCTAATTGTTTAATACACAGCACCCCCTAATAATTTAATATACAGCACCCCCCTAATAGTGTTATACACAGCACCCCCCTAATAGTTTAATACACAGCACCCCAATAATAGTGTTATACACAGCACCCCCCTAATAGTTTAATACACAGCAACCCCCTAATAGTGTTATACACAGCACCCCCCTAATAGTGTTATACACAGCACCCCCCTAATATTGTTATACACAGCACCCCCCTAATAGTGTTATACACAGCACCCCCCTAATAGTTTAATACACAGCACCCCCCTAATAGTGTTATACACAGCACCCCCCTAATAGTGTTATACAAAGCACCCCCCTAATAGTTTAATACACAGAACCCCCCTAATAGTGTTATACACAGCACCCCCCTAATAGTTTAATACACAGCACCCCCCTAATAGTTTAATACACATCACCCCCCTAATAATTTAATACACAGCACCCCCCTAATAGTGTTATACACAGCACCCCCCTAATTGTTTACTACACAGCACCCCCCTAGTAGTGTTATACACAGCACCCCCCTAATAATTTAATACACAGCACCCCCCTAATAGTTTAATACACAGCACCCCCCTAATAGTTTAATACACAGCACCCCCCTAATAATTTAATACACAGCACCCCCTAATAGTGTTATACACAGCAGCCCCCCTAATAGTTTAATACACAGCACCCCCCTAATAGTTTAATACACAGCACCCCCCTAATAGTGTTATACACAACACCCCCCTAATAGTGTTATACACAGCACCCCCCTAATAGTTTAATACACAGCACCCCAATAATAGTGTTATACACAGCACCCCCCTAATAGTTTAATACACAGCACCCCCCTAATAGTGTTATACACAGCACCCCCTAATAGTGTTATACACAGAACCCCCTTAATAGTGTTATACACAGCACCCCCCTAATAGTTTAATACACAGCACCCCCCTAATAGTGTTATACACAGCACCCCCCTAATAGTGTTATACACAGCACCCCCCTAATAGTTTAATACACAGCACCCCCCTAATAGTGTTATACTCAGCACCCCCCTAATAGTTTAATACACAGCACCCCCCTAATAGTTTAATACACAACACCCCCCTAATAATTTAATACACAGCACCCCCCTAATACTGTTATACACAGCACCCCCCTAATAGTGTTATACACAGAACCCCCCTAATAATTTAATACACAGCACCCCAATAATAGTGTTATACACAGCACCCCCCTAATAGTTTAATACACAGCACCCCAATAATAGTGTTATACACAGCACCCCCCTAATAGTTTAATACACAGCACCCCCCCAATAGTGTTATACACGGCACCCCCCTAATAGTGTTATACACAGCACCCCCCCTAATAGTTTATACACAGCACCCCCCTAATTGTTTAATACACTGCACCCCCCTAATTGTTTAATACACAGCACCCCCCTAATAATTTAATACACAGCACCCCCCTAATAGTGTTATACACAGCACCCCCCTAATAGTTTAATACACAGCACCCCAATAATAGTGTTATACACAGCACCCCCCTAATAGTTTAATACACAGCACCAACCTAATAGTGTTATACACAGCACCCCCCTAATCGTTTAATACACAGCACCCCCCTAATAGTTTAATACACAGCACCCCCTAATAGTGTTATACACAGCACCCCCCTAATAGTTTAATACACAGCACGCCCCTAATAGTGTTATACACAGAACCCCCCTAATAGTGTTATACACAGCACCCCCCTAATAGTTTAATACACAGCACCCCCCTAATAGTATTATACACAGCACCCCCCTAATAGTGTTATACACAGCACCCCCCTAATAGTTTAATACACAGCACCCCCCTAATAATTTAATACACAGCACCCCCCTAATAGTGTTATACACAGCACCCCCCTAATAGTTTAATACACAGCACCCCCCTAATAGTTTAATACACATCACCCCCCTAATAATTTAATACACAGCACCCCCCTAATAGTTTTATACACAGCACCCCCCTAATTGTTTACTACACAGCACCCCCCTAGTAGTGTTATACACAGAACCCCCCTAATAATTTAATACACAGCACCCCCCTAATAGTTTAATACACAGCACCCCCTAATAGTTTAATACACAGCACCCCCCTAATTGTTTAATACACAGCACCCCCCTAATTGTTTAATACACAGCACCCCCCTAATAATTTAATACACAGCACCCCCCTAATAGTGTTATACACAGCACCCCCCTAATAGTGTTATACACAGCACCCCCCTAATAGTGTTATACACAGCACCCCCCTAATAGTTTAATACACAGCACCCCAATAATAGTGTTATACACAGCACCCCCCTAATAGTTTAATACACAGCACCCCCCTAATAGTGTTATACACAGCACCCCCCTAATAGTGTTATACACAGAACCCCCTTAATAGTGTTATACACAGCACCCCCCTAATAGTTTAATACACAGCACCCCCCTAATAGTGTTATACACAGCACCCCCCTAATAGTGTTATACACAGCACCCCCCTAATAGTTTAATACACAGCACCCCCCTAATAGTGTTATACACAGCACCCCCCTAATAGTTTAATACACAGCACCCCCCTAATAGTTTAATACACAACACCCCCCTAATAATTTAATACACAGCACCCCCCTAATACTGTTATACACAGCACCCCCCTAATAGTGTTATACACAGAACCCCCTAATAATTTAATACACAGCACCCCAATAATAGTGTTATACACAGCACCCCCTAATAGTTTAATACACAGCACCCCAATAATAGTGTTATACACAGCACCCCCCTAATAGTTTAATACACAGCACCCCCCTAATTGTTTAATACACAGCACCCCCCTAATTGTTTAATACACAGCACCCCCCTAATAATTTAATACACAGCACCCCCATAATAGTGTTATACACAGCACCCCACTAATAGTTTAATACACAGCACCCCCCTAATAATTTAATACACAGCACCCCCTAATAGTGTTATACACAGCAGCCCCCTAATAGTTTAATACACAGCACCCCCCTAATAGTTTAATACACAGCACCCTCCTAATAGTGTTATACACAGCACCCCCCTAATAGTGTTATACACAGCACCCCCCTAATAGTTTAATACACAGCACCCCAATAATAGTGTTATACACAGCACCCTCCTAATAGTTTAATACACAGCACCCCCCTAATAGTGTTATACACAGCACCCCCCTAATAGTGTTATACACAGAACCCCCTTAATAGTGTTATACACAGCACCCCCCTAATAGTTTAATACACAGCACCCCCCTAATAGTGTTATACACAGCACCCCCCTAATAGTGTTATACACAGCACCCCCCTAATAGTTTAATACACAGCACCCCCCTAATAGTTTAATACACAACACCCCCCTAATAATTTAATACACAGCACCCCCCTAATACTGTTATACACAGCACCCCCCTAATAGTGTTATACACAGAACCCCCCCTAATAATTTAATACACAGCACCCCAATAATAGTGTTATACACAGCATCCCCCTAATAGTTTAATACACAGCACCCCAATAATAGTGTTATACACAGCACCCCCCTAATAGTTTAATACACAGCACCCCCCCAATAGTGTTATACACAGCACCCCCCTAATAGTTTAATACACAGCACCCCCCTAATTGTTTAATACACAGCACCCCCCTAATTGTTTAATACACAGCACCCCCCTAATAATTTAATACATAGCACCCCCCTAATAGTGTTATACACAGCACCCCCCTAATAGTTTAATACACAGCACCCCAATAATAGTGTTATACACAGCACCCCCCTAATAGTTTAATACACAGCACCAACCTAATAGTGTTATACACAGCACCCCCCTAATAGTGTTATACACAGCACCCCCCTAATATTGTTATACACAGCACCCCCCTAATAGTGTTATACACAGCACCCCCCTAATAGTTTAATACACAGCACCCCCCTAATAGTGTTATACACAGCACCCCCCTAATAGTCTTATACAAAGCACCCCCCTAATAGTTTAATACACAGCACCCCCCTAATAGTGTTATACACAGCACCCCCCCTAATAGTTTAATACAGAGAACCCCCTAATAGTGTTAAACACAGCACCCCAATAATAGTGTTATACACAGCAGCCCCCTAATATTTTAATAGACAGCGCCCCCCTAATAGTGTTATACACAGCACCCCCCTAATAATTTAATACACAGCACCCCCCTAATAGTTTAATACACAGCACCCCCCTAATAGTTTAATACACATCACCCCCCTAATAATTTAATACACAGCACCCCCCTAATAGTGTTATACACAGCACCCCCCCTAATTGTTTACTACACAGCACCCCCTAGTAGTGTTATACACAGCACCCCCCTAATAATTTAATACACAGCACCCCCCTAATAGTTTAATACACAGCACCCCCCTAATAGTTTAATACACAGCACCCCCCTAATAATTTAATACACAGCACCCCCTAATAGTGTTATACACAGCAGCCCCCTAATAGTTTAATACACAGCACCCCCTAATAGTTTAATACACAGCACCCCCCTAATAGTGTTATACACAGCACCCCCCTAATAGTTTAATACACAGCACCCCCCTAATAGTTTAATACACAACACCCCCCTAATAATTTAATACACAGCACCCCCCTAATACTGTTATACACAGCACCCCCCTAATAGTGTTATACACAGAACCCCCTAATAATTTAATACACAGCACCCCAATAATAGTGTTATACACAGCACCCCCTAATAGTTTAATACACAGCACCCCAATAATAGTGTTATACACAGCACCCCCCTAATAGTTTAATACACAGCACCCCCCTAATTGTTTAATACACAGCACCCCCCTAATTGTTTAATACACAGCACCCCCCTAATAATTTAATACACAGCACCCCCATAATAGTGTTATACACAGCACCCCACTAATAGTTTAATACACAGCACCCCAATAATAGTGTTATACACAGCACCCCCCTAATAGTTTAATACACAGCACCCCCCTAATAATTTAATACACAGCACCCCCTAATAGTGTTATACACAGCAGCCCCCTAATAGTTTAATACACAGCACCCCCCTAATAGTTTAATACACAGCACCCTCCTAATAGTGTTATACACAGCACCCCCCTAATAGTGTTATACACAGCACCCCCCTAATAGTTTAATACACAGCACCCCAATAATAGTGTTATACACAGCACCCTCCTAATAGTTTAATACACAGCACCCCCCTAATAGTGTTATACACAGCACCCCCCTAATAGTGTTATACACAGAACCCCCTTAATAGTGTTATACACAGCACCCCCCTAATAGTTTAATACACAGCACCCCCCTAATAGTGTTATACACAGCACCCCCCTAATAGTGTTATACACAGCACCCCCCTAATAGTTTAATACACAGCACCCCCCTAATAGTGTTATACACAGCACCCCCCTAATAGTTTAATACACAGCACCCCCCTAATAGTTTAATACACAACACCCCCCTAATAATTTAATACACAGCACCCCCCTAGTACTGTTATACACAGCACCCCCCTAATAGTGTTATACACAGAACCCCCCCTAATAATTTAATACACAGCACCCCAATAATAGTGTTATACACAGCATCCCCCTAATAGTTTAATACACAGCACCCCAATAATAGTGTTATACACAGCACCCCCCTAATAGTTTAATACACAGCACCCCCCCAATAGTGTTATACACAGCACCCCCCTAATAGTTTAATACACAGCACCCCCCTAATTGTTTAATACACAGCACCCCCCTAATTGTTTAATACACATCACCCCCCTAATAATTTAATACATAGCAAATACATACCAAATTAAATACCAATACTAAACAGGAATTTCCATAAACAACAACTTGTAAAATATTTTAATTTTTTTTTTATATCCAAGTCTATATAACAAAAATATGTTATATCTTTTCCTGCTACATATGGTACATTCCTGCTGCTAATAGTGTTATACACAGCACCCCCCTAATAGTTTAATACACAGCACCCCAATAATAGTGTTATACACAGCACCCCCCTAATAGTTTAATACACAGCACCCCCCTAATAGTTTAATACACAACACCCCCCTAATAATTTAATACACAGCACCCCCCTAATACTGTTATACACAGCACCCCCCTAATAGTGTTATACACAGAACCCCCCTAATAATTTAATACACAGCACCCCAATAATAGTGTTATACACAGCACCCCCCTAATAGTTTAATACACAGCACCCCAATAATAGTGTTATACACAGCACCCCCCTAACAGTTTAATACACAGCACCCCCCCAATAGTGTTATACACAGCACCCCCCTAATAGTGTTATACACAGCACCCCCCTATTAGTTTAATACACAGCACCCCCCTAATTGTTTAATACACTGCACCCCCCTAATTGTTTAATACACAGCACCCCCCTAATAATTTAATACACAGCACCCCCCTAATAGTGTTATACACAGCACCCCCCTAATAGTTTAATACACAGCACCCCAATAATAGTGTTATACACAGCACCCCCCTAATAGTTTAATACACAGCACCAACCTAATAGTGTTATAAACAGCACCCCCCCTAATCGTTTAATACACAGCACCCCCCTAATAGTTTAATACACAGCACCCCCTAATAGTGTTATACACAGAACCCCCCTAATAGTGTTATACACAGCACCCCCCTAATAGTTTAATACACAGCACCCCCCTAATAGTATTATACACAGCACCCCCCTAATAGTGTTATACACAGCACCCACCTAATAGTTTAATACACAGCACCCCCCTAATAATTTAATACACAGCACCCCCCTAATAGTGTTATACACAGCACCCCCCTAATAATTTATACACAGCACCCCCCTAATAGTTTAATACACAGCACCCCCTAATTGTTTAATACACAGCACCCCCCTAATTGTTTAATACACAGCACCCCCCTAATAGTTTAATACACAGCACCCCCCTAATAGTGTTATACACAGCACCCCCCTAATAGTGTTATACAAAGCACCCCCCCTAATATTTTAATACACAGAACCCCCCTAATAGTGTTATACACAGCACCCCCCTAATAGTTTAATACACAGCACCCCCCTAATAGTTTAATACACATCACCCCCCTAATAATTTAATACACAGCACCCCCCTAATAGTGTTATACACAGCACCCCCCTAATTGTTTACTACACAGCACCCCCCTAGTAGTGTTATACACAGCACCCCCCTAATAATTTAATACACAGCACCCCCCTAATAGTTTAATACACAGCACCCCCCTAATAGTTTAATACACAGCACCCCCCTAATAATTTAATACACAGCACCCCCTAATAGTGTTATACACAGCAGCCCCCTAATAGTTTAATACACAGCACCCCCCTAATAGTTTAATACACAGCACCCCCCTAATAGTGTTATACACAGCACCCCCCTAATAGTGTTATACACAGCACCCCCCTAATAGTTTAATACACAGCACCCCAATAATAGTGTTATACACAGCACCCCCCTAATAGTTTAATACACAGCACCCCCCTAATAGTGTTATACACAGCACCCCCTAATAGTGTTATACACAGAACCCCCTTAATAGTGTTATACACAGCACCCCCCTAATAGTTTAATACACAGCACCCCCCTAATAGTGTTATACACAGCACCCCCCTAATAGTGTTATACACAGCACCCCCCTAATAGTTTAATACACAGCACCCCCCTAATAGTGTTATACTCAGCACCCCCCTAATAGTTTAATACACAGCACCCCCCTAATAGTTTAATACACAACACCCCCCTAATAATTTAATACACAGCACCCCCCTAATACTGTTATACACAGCACCCCCCTAATAGTGTTATACACAGAACCCCCCTAATAATTTAATACACAGCACCCCAATAATAGTGTTATACACAGCACCCCCCTAATTGTTTACTACACAGCACCCCCCTAGTAGTGTTATACACAGCACCCCCCTAATAATTTAATACACAGCACCCCCCTAATAGTTTAATACACAGCACCCCCCTAATAGTTTAATACACAGCACCCCCCTAATAATTTAATACACAGCACCCCCCTAATAGTTTAATACACAGCACCCCCCTAATAGTTTAATACACAGCACCCCCCTAATAATTTAATACACAGCACCCCCTAATAGTGTTATACACAGCAGCCCCCTAATAGTTTAATACACAGCACCCCCCTAATAGTTTAATACACAGCACCCCCCTAATAGTGTTATACACAGCACCCCCCTAATAGTGTTATACACAGCACCCCCCTAATAGTTTAATACACAGCACCCCAATAATAGTGTTATACACAGCACCCCCCTAATAGTTTAATACACAGCACCCCCCTAATAGTGTTATACACAGCACCCCCTAATAGTGTTATACACAGAACCCCCTTAATAGTGTTATACACAGCACCCCCCTAATAGTTTAATACACAGCACCCCCCTAATAGTGTTATACACAGCACCCCCCTAATAGTGTTATACACAGCACCCCCCTAATAGTTTAATACACAGCACCCCCCTAATAGTGTTATACTCAGCACCCCCCTAATAGTTTAATACACAGCACCCCCCTAATAGTTTAATACACAACACCCCCCTAATAATTTAATACACAGCACCCCCCTAATACTGTTATACACAGCACCCCCCTAATAGTGTTATACACAGAACCCCCCTAATAATTTAATACACAGCACCCCAATAATAGTGTTATACACAGCACCCCCCTAATAGTTTAATACACAGCACCCCAATAATAGTGTTATACACAGCACCCCCCTAATAGTTTAATACACAGCACCCCCCCAATAGTGTTATACACGGCACCCCCCTAATAGTGTTATACACAGCACCCCCCTAATAGTTTAATACACAGCACCCCCCTAATTGTTTAATACACTGCACCCCCCTAATTGTTTAATACACAGCACCCCCCTAATAATTTAATACACAGCACCCCCCTAATAGTGTTATACACAGCACCCCCCTAATAGTTTAATACACAGCACCCCAATAATAGTGTTATACACAGCACCCCCCTAATAGTTTAATACACAGCACCAACCTAATAGTGTTATACACAGCACCCCCCTAATCGTTTAATACACAGCACCCCCCTAATAGTTTAATACACAGCACCCCCTAATTGTGTTATACACAGCACCCCCCTAATAGTTTAATACACAGCACGCCCCTAATAGTGTTATACACAGAACCCCCCTAATAGTGTTATACACAGCACCCCCCTAATAGTTTAATACACAGCACCCCCCTAATAGTATTATACACAGCACCCCCCTAATAGTGTTATACACAGCACCCCCCTAATAGTTTAATACACAGCACCCCCCTAATAATTTAATACACAGCACCCCCCTAATAGTGTTATACACAGCACCCCCCTAATAGTTTAATACACAGCACCCCCCTAATAGTTTAATACACATCACCCCCCTAATAATTTAATACACAGCACCCCCCTAATAGTGTTATACACAGCACCCCCCTAATTGTTTACTACACAGCACCCCCCTAGTAGTGTTATACACAGAACCCCCCTAATAATTTAATACACAGCACCCCCCTAATAGTTTAATACACAGCACCCCCCTAATAGTTTAATACACAGCACCCCCCTAATTGTTTAATACACAGCACCCCCCTAATTGTTTAATACACAGCACCCCCCTAATAATTTAATACACAGCACCCCCCTAATAGTGTTATACACAGCACCCCCCTAATAGTGTTATACACAGCACCCCCCTAATAGTGTTATACACAGCACCCCCCTAATAGTTTAATACACAGCACCCCAATAATAGTGTTATACACAGCACCCCCCTAATAGTTTAATACACAGCACCCCCCCTAATAGTGTTATACACAGCACCCCCCTAATAGTGTTATACACAGAACCCCCTTAATAGTGTTATACACAGCACCCCCCTAATAGTTTAATACACAGCACCCCCCTAATAGTGTTATACACAGCACCCCCCTAATAGTATTATACACAGCACCCCCCTAATAGTTTAATACACAGCACCCCCCTAATAGTGTTATACACAGCACCCCCCTAATAGTTTAATACACAGCACCCCCCTAATAGTTTAATACACAACACCCCCCTAATAATTTAATACACAGCACCCCCCTAATACTGTTATACACAGCACCCCCCTAATAGTGTTATACACAGAACCCCCTAATAATTTAATACACAGCACCCCAATAATAGTGTTATACACAGCACCCCCTAATAGTTTAATACACAGCACCCCAATAATAGTGTTATACACAGCACCCCCCTAATAGTTTAATACACAGCACCCCCCTAATTGTTTAATACACAGCACCCCCCTAATTGTTTAATACACAGCACCCCCCTAATAATTTAATACACAGCACCCCCATAATAGTGTTATACACAGCACCCCACTAATAGTTTAATACACAGCACCCCAATAATAGTGTTATACACAGCACCCCCCTAATAGTTTAATACACAGCACCCCCCTAATAATTTAATACACAGCACCCCCTAATAGTGTTATACACAGCAGCCCCCTAATAGTTTAATACACAGCACCCCCCTAATAGTTTAATACACAGCACCCTCCTAATAGTGTTATACACAGCACCCCCCTAATAGTGTTATACACAGCACCCCCCTAATAGTTTAATACACAGCACCCCAATAATAGTGTTATACACAGCACCCTCCTAATAGTTTAATACACAGCACCCCCCTAATAGTGTTATACACAGCACCCCCCTAATAGTGTTATACACAGAACCCCCTTAATAGTGTTATACACAGCACCCCCCTAATAGTTTAATACACAGCACCCCCCTAATAGTGTTATACACAGCACCCCCCTAATAGTGTTATACACAGCACCCCCCTAATAGTTTAATACACAGCACCCCCCTAATAGTGTTATACACAGCACCCCCCTAATAGTTTAATACACAGCACCCCCCTAATAGTTTAATACACAACACCCCCCTAATAATTTAATACACAGCACCCCCCTAATACTGTTATACACAGCACCCCCCTAATAGTGTTATACACAGAACCCCCCCTAATAATTTAATACACAGCACCCCAATAATAGTGTTATACACAGCATCCCCCTAATAGTTTAATACACAGCACCCCAATAATAGTGTTATACACAGCACCCCCCTAATAGTTTAATACACAGCACCCCCCCAATAGTGTTATACACAGCACCCCCCTAATAGTTTAATACACAGCACCCCCCTAATTGTTTAATACACAGCACCCCCCTAATTGTTTAATACACAGCACCCCCCTAATAATTTAATACATAGCACCCCCCTAATAGTGTTATACACAGCACCCCCCTAATAGTTTAATACACAGCACCCCAATAATAGTGTTATACACAGCACCCCCCTAATAGTTTAATACACAGCACCAACCTAATAGTGTTATACACAGCACCCCCCTAATAGTGTTATACACAGCACCCCCCTAATATTGTTATACACAGCACCCCCCTAATAGTGTTATACACAGCACCCCCCTAATAGTTTAATACACAGCACCCCCCTAATAGTGTTATACACAGCACCCCCCTAATAGTCTTATACAAAGCACCCCCCTAATAGTTTAATACACAGCACCCCCCTAATAGTGTTATACACAGCACCCCCCCTAATAGTTTAATACAGAGAACCCCCTAATAGTGTTAAACACAGCACCCCAATAATAGTGTTATACACAGCAGCCCCCTAATATTTTAATAGACAGCGCCCCCCTAATAGTGTTATACACAGCACCCCCCTAATAATTTAATACACAGCACCCCCCTAATAGTTTAATACACAGCACCCCCCTAATAGTTTAATACACATCACCCCCCTAATAATTTAATACACAGCACCCCCCTAATAGTGTTATACACAGCACCCCCCTAATTGTTTACTACACAGCACCCCCCTAGTAGTGTTATACACAGCACCCCCCTAATAATTTAATACACAGCACCCCCCTAATAGTTTAATACACAGCACCCCCCTAATAGTTTAATACACAGCACCCCCCTAATAATTTAATACACAGCACCCCCTAATAGTGTTATACACAGCAGCCCCCTAATAGTTTAATACACAGCACCCCCCTAATAGTTTAATACACAGCACCCCCCTAATAGTGTTATACACAGCACCCCCCTAATAGTTTAATACACAGCACCCCCCTAATAGTTTAATACACAACACCCCCCTAATAATTTAATACACAGCACCCCCCTAATACTGTTATACACAGCACCCCCCTAATAGTGTTATACACAGAACCCCCTAATAATTTAATACACAGCACCCCAATAATAGTGTTATACACAGCACCCCCTAATAGTTTAATACACAGCACCCCAATAATAGTGTTATACACAGCACCCCCCTAATAGTTTAATACACAGCACCCCCCTAATTGTTTAATACACAGCACCCCCCTAATTGTTTAATACACAGCACCCCCCTAATAATTTAATACACAGCACCCCCATAATAGTGTTATACACAGCACCCCACTAATAGTTTAATACACAGCACCCCAATAATAGTGTTATACACAGCACCCCCCTAATAGTTTAATACACAGCACCCCCCTAATAATTTAATACACAGCACCCCCTAATAGTGTTATACACAGCAGCCCCCTAATAGTTTAATACACAGCACCCCCCTAATAGTTTAATACACAGCACCCTCCTAATAGTGTTATACACAGCACCCCCCTAATAGTGTTATACACAGCACCCCCCTAATAGTTTAATACACAGCACCCCAATAATAGTGTTATACACAGCACCCTCCTAATAGTTTAATACACAGCACCCCCCTAATAGTGTTATACACAGCACCCCCCTAATAGTGTTATACACAGAACCCCCTTAATAGTGTTATACACAGCACCCCCCTAATAGTTTAATACACAGCACCCCCCTAATAGTGTTATACACAGCACCCCCCTAATAGTGTTATACACAGCACCCCCCTAATAGTTTAATACACAGCACCCCCCTAATAGTGTTATACACAGCACCCCCCTAATAGTTTAATACACAGCACCCCCCTAATAGTTTAATACACAACACCCCCCTAATAATTTAATACACAGCACCCCCCTAATACTGTTATACACAGCACCCCCCTAATAGTGTTATACACAGAACCCCCCCTAATAATTTAATACACAGCACCCCAATAATAGTGTTATACACAGCATCCCCCTAATAGTTTAATACACAGCACCCCAATAATAGTGTTATACACAGCACCCCCCTAATAGTTTAATACACAGCACCCCCCCAATAGTGTTATACACAGCACCCCCCTAATAGTTTAATACACAGCACCCCCCTAATTGTTTAATACACAGCACCCCCCTAATTGTTTAATACACAGCACCCCCCTAATAATTTAATACATAGCAAATACATACCAAATTAAATACCAATACTAAACAGGAATTTCCATAAACAACAACTTGTAAAATATTTTAATTTTTTTTTTATATCCAAGTCTATATAACAAAAATATGTTATATCTTTTCCTGCTACATATGGTACATTCCTGCTGCTAATAGTGTTATACACAGCACCCCCCTAATAGTTTAATACACAGCACCCCAATAATAGTGTTATACACAGCACCCCCCTAATAGTTTAATACACAGCACCCCCCTAATAGTTTAATACACAACACCCCCCTAATAATTTAATACACAGCACCCCCCTAATACTGTTATACACAGCACCCCCCTAATAGTGTTATACACAGAACCCCCCTAATAATTTAATACACAGCACCCCAATAATAGTGTTATACACAGCACCCCCCTAATAGTTTAATACACAGCACCCCAATAATAGTGTTATACACAGCACCCCCCTAACAGTTTAATACACAGCACCCCCCCAATAGTGTTATACACAGCACCCCCCTAATAGTGTTATACACAGCACCCCCCTATTAGTTTAATACACAGCACCCCCCTAATTGTTTAATACACTGCACCCCCCTAATTGTTTAATACACAGCAGCCCCTAATAATTTAATACACAGCACCCCCCTAATAGTGTTATACACAGCACCCCCCTAATAGTTTAATACACAGCACCCCAATAATAGTGTTATACACAGCACCCCCCTAATAGTTTAATACACAGCACCAACCTAATAGTGTTATAAACAGCACCCCCCTAATCGTTTAATACACAGCACCCCCCTAATAGTTTAATACACAGCACCCCCTAATAGTGTTATACACAGAACCCCCCTAATAGTGTTATACACAGCACCCCCCTAATAGTTTAATACACAGCACCCCCCTAATAGTATTATACACAGCACCCCCCTAATAGTGTTATACACAGCACCCACCTAATAGTTTAATACACAGCACCCCCCTAATAATTTAATACACAGCACCCCCCTAATAGTGTTATACACAGCACCCCCCTAATAGTGTTATACACAGCACCCCCCTAATAGTTTAATACACAGCACCCCCTAATTGTTTAATACACAGCACCCCCCTAATTGTTTAATACACAGCACCCCCCTAATAATTTAAGACATATCACCCCCCTAATAGTGTTATACACAGCACCCCCCTAATAGTTTAATACACAGCACCCCAATAATAGTGTTATACACAGCACCCCCCTAATAGTGTTATACACAGCACCCCCCTAATAGTGTTATACACAGCACCCCCCTAATAGTGTTATACACAGCACCCCCCTAATAGTTTAATACACAGCACCCCCCTAATAGTGTTATACACAGCACCCCCCTAATAGTGTTATACAAAGCACCCCCCTAATAGTTTAATACACAGCACCCCCCTAATAGTGTTATACACAGCACCCTCCTAATAGTTTAATACACAGCACCCCCCTAATAGTTTAATACACATCACCCCCCTAATAATTTAATACACAGCACCCCCCTAATAGTGTTATACACAGCACCCCCCTAATTGTTTACTACACAGCACCCCCCTAGTAGTGTTATACACAGCACCCCCCTAATAATTTAATACACAGCACCCCCCTAATAGTTTAATACACAGCACCCCTCTAATAGTTTAATACACAGCACCCCCCTAATAATTTAATACACAGCACCCCCTAATAGTGTTATACACAGCAGCCCCCTAATAGTTTAATACACTGCACCCCCCTAATAGTTTAATACACAGCACCCCAATAATAGTGTTATACACAGCACCCCCCTAATAGTTTAATACACAGCACCCCCCTAATAGTGTTATACACAGCACCCCCTAATAGTGTTATACACAGAACCCCCTTAATAGTGTTATACACAGCACCCCCCTAATAGTTTAATACACAGCACCCCCCTAATAGTGTTATACACAACACCCCCCTAATAGTGTTATACACAGCACCCCCCTAATAGTTTAATACACAGCACCCCCCTAATAGTGTTATACACAGCACCCCCCTAATAGTTTAATACACAACACCCCCCTAATAATTTAATACACAGCACCCCCCTAATACTGTTATACACAGCACCCCCCTAATAGTGTTATACACAGAACCCCCCCTAATAATTTAATACACAGCACCCCAATAATAGTGTTATACACAGCACCCCCCTAATAGTTTAATACACAGCACCCCAATAATAGTGTTATACACAGCACCCCCCTAATAGTTTAATACACAGCACCCCCCCAATAGTGTTATACACAGCACCCCCCTAATAGTTTAATACACAGCACCCCCCTAATTGTTTAACACACAGCACCCCCCTAATTGTTTAATACACAGCACCCCCCTAATAATTTAATACACAGCACCCCCCTAATAGTGTTATACACAGCACCCCCCTAATAGTTTAATACACAGCACCCCAATAATAGTGTTATACACAGCACCCCCCTAATAGTTTAATACACAGCACCAACCTAATAGTGTTATACACAGCACCCCCCTAATAGTGTTATACACAGCACCCCCCTAATATTGTTATACACAGCACCCCCCTAATAGTGTTATACACAGCACCCCCCTAATAGTTTAATACACAGCACCCCCCTAATAGTGTTATACACAGCACCCCCCTAATAATTTAATACACAGCACCCCCCCTAATAGTGTTATACACAGCACCCCCCTAATTGTTTACTACACAGCACCCCCCTAGTAGTGTTATACACAGCACCCCCCTAATAATTTAATACACAGCACCCCCCTAATAGTTTAATACACAGCACCCCCCTAATAGTTTAATACACAGCACCCCCCTAATAATTTAATACACAGCACCCCCTAATAGTGTTATACACAGCAGCCCCCTAATAGTTTAATACACAGCACCCCCCAAATAGTTTAATACACAGCACCCCCCTAATAGTGTTATACACAGCACCCCCCTAATAGTGTTATACACAGCACCCCCCTAATAGTTTAATACACAGCACCCCAATAATAGTGTTATACACAGCACCCCCCCTAATAGTTTAATACACAGCACCCCCCTAATAGTGTTATACACAGCACCCCCCTAATAGTGTTATACACAGAACCCCCCTAATAATTTAATACACAGCACCCCAATAATAGTGTTATACACAGCACCCCCTAATAGTTTAATACACAGCACCCCAATAATAGTGTTATACACAGCACCCCCCTAATAGTTTAATACACAGCACCCCCCAATAGTGTTATACACAGCACCCCCCTAATAGTGTTATACACAGCACCCCCCTAATAGTTTAATACACAGCACCCCCTAATTGTTTAATACACAGCACCCCCCTAATTGTTTAATACGCAGCACCCCCCTAATAATTTAATATACAGCACCCCCCTAATAGTGTTATACACAGCACCCCCCTAATAGTTTAATACACAGCACCCCAATAATAGTGTTATACACAGCACCCCCCTAATAGTTTAATACACAGCAACCCCCTAATAGTGTTATACACAGCACCCCCCTAATAGTGTTATACACAGCACCCCCCTAATATTGTTATACACAGCACCCCCCTAATAGTGTTATACACAGCACCCCCCTAATAGTTTAATACACAGCACCCCCCTAATAGTGTTATACACAGCACCCCCCTAATAGTGTTATACAAAGCACCCCCCTAATAGTTTAATACACAGAACCCCCCTAATAGTGTTATACACAGCACCCCCCTAATAGTTTAATACACAGCACCCCCCTAATAGTTTAATACACATCACCCCCCTAATAATTTAATACACAGCACCCCCCTAATAGTGTTATACACAGCACCCCCCTAATTGTTTACTACACAGCACCCCCTAGTAGTGTTATACACAGCACCCCCCTAATAATTTAATACACAGCACCCCCCTAATAGTTTAATACACAGCACCCCCCTAATAGTTTAATACACAGCACCCCCCTAATAATTTAATACACAGCACCCCCTAATAGTGTTATACACAGCAGCCCCCTAATAGTTTAATACACAGCACCCCCCTAATAGTTTAATACACAGCACCCCCCTAATAGTGTTATACACAGCACCCCCCTAATAGTGTTATACACAGCACCCCCCTAATAGTTTAATACACAGCACCCCAATAATAGTGTTATACACAGCACCCCCCTAATAGTTTAATACACAGCACCCCCCTAATAGTGTTATACACAGCACCCCCCTAATAGTGTTATACACAGAACCCCCTTAATAGTGTTATACACAGCACCCCCCTAATAGTTTAATACACAGCACCCCCCTAATAGTGTTATACACAGCACCCCCCTAATAGTGTTATACACAGCACCCCCCTAATAGTTTAATACACAGCACCCCCTAATAGTGTTATACTCAGCACCCCCCTAATAGATTAATACACAGCACCCCCCTAATAGTTTAATACACAACACCCCCCTAATAATTTAATACACAGCACCCCCCTAATACTGTTATACACAGCACCCCCCTAATAGTGTTATACACAGAACCCCCCTAATAATTTAATACACAGCACCCCAATAATAGTGTTATACACAGCACCCCCCTAATAGTTTAATACACAGCACCCCAATAATAGTGTTATACACAGCACCCCCCTAATAGTTTAATACACAGCACCCCCCCAATAGTGTTATACACAGCACCCCCCTAATAGTGTTATACACAGCACCCCCCTAATAGTTTAATACACAGCACCCCCCTAATTGTTTAATACACTGCACCCCCCTAATTGTTTAATACACAGCACCCCCCTAATAATTTAATACACAGCACCCCCTAATAGTGTTATACACAGCACCCCCCTAATAGTTTAATACACAGCACCCCAATAATAGTGTTATACACAGCACCCCCCTAATAGTTTAATACACAGCACCAACCTAATAGTGTTATACACAGCACCCCCCTAATCGTTTAATACACAGCACCCCCCTAATAGTTTAATACACAGCACCCCCTAATAGTGTTATACACAGCACCCCCCTAATAGTTTAATACACAGCACCCCCCTAATAGTGTTATACACAGAACCCCCCTAATAGTGTTATACACAGCACCCCCCTAATAGTTTAATACACAGCACCCCCCTAATAGTATTATACACAGCACCCCCCTAATAGTGTAATACACAGCACCCCCCTAATAGTTTAATACACAGCACCCCCCTAATAATTTAATACACAGCACCCCCCTAATAGTGTTATACACAGCACCCCCCTAATAGTTTAATACACAGCACCCCCTAATAGTTTAATACACATCACCCCCCTAATAATTTAATACACAGCACCCCCCTAATAGCTTTATACACAGCACCCCCCTAATTGTTTACTACACAGCACCCCCCTAGTAGTGTTATACACAGCACCCCCCTAATAATTTAATACACAGCACCCCCCTAATAGTTTAATACACAGCACCCCCCTAATAGTTTAATACACAGCACCCCCCTATTTGTTTAATACACAGCACCCCCCTAATTGTTTAATACACAGCACCCCCCTAATAATTTAATACACAGCACCCCCCTAATAGTGTTATACACAGCACCCCCCTAATAGTGTTATACACAGCACCCCCCTAATAGTTTAATACACAGCACCCCAATAATAGTGTTATACACAGCACCCCCCTAATAGTTTAATACACAGCACCCCCCTAATAGTGTTATACACAGCACCCCCCTAATAGTGTTATACACAGAACCCCCTTAATAGTGTTATACACAGCACCCCCCTAATAGTTTAATACACAGCACCCCCCTAATAGTGTTATACACAGCACCCCCCTAATAGTGTTATACACAGCACCCCCCTAATAGTTTAATACACAGCACCCCCCTAATAGTGTTATACACAGCACCCCCCTAATAGTTTAATACACAGCACCCCCCTAATAGTTTAATACACAACACCCCCCTAATAATTTAATACACAGCACCCCCCTAATACTGTTATACACAGCACCCCCCTAATAGTGTTATACACAGAACCCCCTAATAATTTAATACACAGCACCCCAATAATAGTGTTATACACAGCACCCCCTAATAGTTTAATACACAGCACCCCAATAATAGTGTTATACACAGCACCCCCCTAATAGTTTAATACACAGCACCCCCCTAATTGTTTAATACACAGCACCCCCCTAATAATTTAATACACAGCACCCCCCTAATAGTGTTATACACAGCACCCCACTAATAGTTTAATACACAGCACCCCAAGAATAGTGTTATACACAGCACCCCCCTAATAGTTTACTACACAGCACCCCCCTAATAGTGTTATACACAGCACCCCCCTAATAGAGTTATACACAGCACCCCCCTAATATTGTTATACACAGCACCCCCCTAATAGTGTTATACACAGCACCCCCCTAATAGTTTAATACACATCAACCCCCTAATAATTTAATACACAGCACCCCCCTAATAGTGTTATACACAGCACCCCCCTAATTGTTTACTACACAGCACCCCCCTAGTAGTGTTATACACAGCACCCCCCTAATAATTTAATACACAGCACCCCCCTAATAGTTTAATACACAGCACCCCTCTAATAGTTTAATACACAGCACCCCCCCTAATAATTTAATACACAGCACCCCCTAATAGTGTTATACACAGCAGCCCTCTAATAGTTTAATACACAGCACCCCCCTAATAGTTTAATACACAGCACCCCCCTAATAGTGTTATACACAGCACCCCCCTAATAGTGTTATACACAGCACCCCCCTAATAGTTTAATACACAGCACCCCAATAATAGTGTTATACACAGCACCCCCCTAATAGTTTAATACACAGCACCCCCCTAATAGTGTTATACACAGCACCCCCCTAATAGTGTTATACACAGAACCCCCTTAATAGTGTTATACACAGCACCCCCCTAATAGTTTAATACACAGCACCCCCCTAATAGTGTTATACACAGCACCCCCCTAATAGTGTTATACACAGCACCCCCCTAATAGTTTAATACACAGCACCCCCCTAATAGTGTTATACACAGCACCCCCCTAATAGTTTAATACACAGCACCCCCCTAATGGTTTAATACACAACACCCCCCTAATAATTTAATACACAGCACCCCCCTAATACTGTTATACACAGCACCCCCCTAATAGTGTTATACACAGAACCCCCCTAATAATTTAATACACAGCACCCCAATAATAGTGTTATACACAGCACCCCCCTAATAGTTTAATACACAGCACCCCAATAATAGTGTTATACACAGCACCCCCTAATAGTTTAATACACAGCACCCCCCAATAGTGTTATACACAACACCCCCTAATAGTTTAATACACAGCACCCCCCTAATTGTTTAATACACAGCACCCCCCTAATTGTTTAATACACAGCACCCCCCTAATAATTTAATACATAGCACCCCCCTAATAGTGTTATACACAGCACCCCCCTAAAAGTTTAATACACAGCACCCCAATAATAGTGTTATACACAGCACCCCCCTAATAGTTTAATACACAGCACCAACCTAATAGTGTTATACACAGCACCCCCCTAATAGTGTTATACACAGCACCCCCCTAATATTGTTATACACAGCACCCCCCTAATAGTGTTATACACAGCACCCCCCTAATAGTTTAATACACAGCACCCCCCTAATAGTTTTATACACAGCACCCCCCTAATAGTGTTATACAAAGCACCCCCCTAATAGTTTAATACACAGCACCCCCCTAATAGTGTTATACACAGCACCCCCCCTAATAGTTTAATACAGAGAACCCCCTAATATTGTTAAACACAGCACCCCAATAATAGTGTTATACACAGCAGCCCCCTAATATTTTAATAGACAGCGCCCCCCTAATAGTGTTATACACAGCACCCCCCTAATAATTTAATACACAGCACCCCCCTAATAGTTTAATACACAGCACCCCCCTAATAGTGTTATACACAGCACCCCCCTAATTGTTTACTACACAGCACCCCCCTAGTAGTGTTATACACAGCACCCCCCTAATAATTTAATACACAGCACCCCCCTAATAGTGTTATACACAGCACCCCCCTAATAGTGTTATACACAGAACCCCCTTAATAGTGTTATACACAGCACCCCCCTAATAGTTTAATACACAGCACCCCCCTAATAGTTTAATACACAGCACCCCCCTAATAGTTTAATACACAACACCCCCCTAATAATTTAATACACAGCACCCCCCTAATACTGTTATACACAGCACCCCCCTAATAGTGTTATACACAGAACCCCCCTAATAATTTAATACACAGCACCCCAATAATAGTGTTATACACAGCACCCCCTAATAGTTTAATACACAGCACCCCAATAATAGTGTCATACACAGCACCCCCCTAATAGTTTAATACACAGCATCCCCCAATAGTGTTATACACAGCACCCCCCTAATAGTGTTATACACAGCACCCCCCTAATAGTTTAATACACAGCACCCCACTAATTGTTTAATACACAGCACCCCCCTAATTGTTTAATACACAGCACCCCCCTAATAATTTGATACACAGCACCCCCCTAATAGTGTTATACAGCACCCCCCTAATAGTTTAATACACAGCACCCCAATAATAGTGTTATACACAGCACCCCCCTAATAGTTTAATACACAGCACCCCCCTAATAGTGTTATACACAGCACCCCCCTAATAGTGTTATACACAGCACCCCCTAATATTGTTATACACAGCACCCCCCTAATAGTGTTATACACAGCACCCCCCTAATAGTTTAATACACAGCACCCCCCTAATAGTGTTATACACAGCACCCCCCTATAGTGTTATACAAAGCACCCCCTAATAGTTTAATACACAGCACCCCCCTAATAGTGTTATACACAGCACCCCCCTAATAGTTTAATACACAGCACCCCCCTAATAGTTTAATACACATCACCCCCCTAATAATTTAATACACAGCACCCCCCTAATAGTGTTATACACAGCACCCCCCTAATTGTTTACTACACAGCACCCCCCTAGTAGTGTTATACACAGCACCCCCCTAATAATTTAATACACAGCACCCCCTAATAGTTTAATACACAGCAACCCTCTAATAGTTTAATACACAGCACCCCCCTAATAATTTAATACACAGCACCCCCTAATAGTGTTATCACAGCAGCCCCCTAATAGTTTAATACACAGCACCCCCCTAATAGTTTAATACACAGCACCCCCCCTAATAGTGTTATACACAGCACCCCCCTAATAGTGTTATACACAGAACCCCCCTAATAATTTAATACACAGCACCCCAATAATAGTGTTATACACAGCACCCCCTAATAGTTTAATACACAGCACCCCAATAATAGTGTTATACACAGCACCCCCCTAATAGTTTAATACACAGCACCCCCAATAATAGTGTTATACACAGCACCCCCCTAATAGTTTAATACACAGCACCCCCCTAATAGTGTTATACACAGCACCCCCCTAATAGTGTTATACACAGCACCCCCCTAATAGTGTTATACACAGCACCCCCCTAATAGTTTAATACACAGCACCCCCCTAATAGTGTTATACACAGCACCCCCCTAATAGTTTAATACACAGCACCCCCTAATAGTTTAATACACAACACCCCCCTAATAATTTAATACACAGCACCCCCCTAATACTGTTATACACAGCACCCCCCTAATAGTGTTATACACAGAACCCCCCCTAATAATTTAATACACAGCACCCCAATAATAGTGTGATACACAGCACCCCCCTAATAGTTTAATACACAGCACCCCCAATAATAGTGTTATACACAGCACCCCCCTAATAGTTTAATACACAGCACCCCCCCAATAGTGTTATACACTGCACCCCCCTAATAGTTTAAATACACAGCACCCCTCTAATTGTTTAATACACAGCACCCCCCTAATTGTTTAATACACAGCACCCCCCTAATAATTTAATACACAGCACCACCTAATAGTGTTATACACAGCACCCCCCTAATAGTGCTATACACAGCACCCCCCTAATATTTTTATACACAGCACCCCCCCTAATAGTGTTATACACAGCACCCCCCTAATAGTTTAATACACAGCACCCCCCTAATAGTGTTATACACAGCACCCCCCTAATATTGTTATACACAGCACCCCCCTAATAGTGTATACACAGCACCCCCCTAATAGTGTTATACACAGCACCCCCCTAATAATTTAATACACAGCACCCCCCTAATAGTGTTATACACAGCACCCCCCTAATTGTTTACTACACAGCACCCCCCTAGTAGTGTTTATACACAGCACCCCCCTAATAATTTAATACACAGCACCCCCCTAATAGTTTAATACACAGCACCCCCCTAATAGTTTAATACACAGCACCCCCCTAATAATTTAATACACAGCACCCCCTAATAGTGTTATACACAGCAGCCCCCTAATAGTTTAATACACAGCACCCCCCAAATAGTTTAATACACAGCACCCCCCTAATAGTGTTATACACAGCACCCCCCTAATAGTTTAATACACAGCACCCCAATAATAGTGTTATACACAGCACCCCCTAATAGTTTAATACACAGCACCCCCCTAATAGTGTTATACACAGCACCCCCCTAATAGTGTTATACACAGAACCCCCTTAATAGTGTTATACACAGCACCCCCCTAATAGTTTAATACACAGCACCCCCCTAATAGTGTTATACAAAGCACCCCCCTAATAGTGTTATACACAGCACCCCCCTAATAGTTTAATACACAGCACCCCCCTAATAGTGTTATACACAGCACCCCCCTAATAGTTTAATACACAGCACCCCCCTAATAGTTTAATACACAACACCCCCTAATAATTTAATACACAGCACCCCCCTAATACTGTTATACACAGCACCCCCCTAATAGTGTTATACACAGAACCCCCTAATAATTTAATACACAGCACCCCAATAATAGTGTTATACACAGCACCCCCCTAATAGTTTAATACACAGCACCCCAATAATAGTGTTATACACAGCACCCCCCTAATAGTTAAATTACAACAGCACCCCCCAATAGTGTTATACACAGCACCCCCCTAATAGTGTTATACACAGCACCCCCTAATTGTTTAATACACAGCACCCCCCTAATTGTTTAATACACAGCACCCCCCCTAATAATTTAATATACAGCACCCCCCTAATAGTGTTATACACAGCACCCCCCTAATAGTTTAATACACAGCACCCCAATAATAGTGTTATACACAGCACCCCCCTAATAGTTTAATACACAGCACCCCAATAATAGTGTTATACACAGCACCCCCCTAATAGTTTAATACACAGCACCCCCCCAATAGTGTTATACACAGCACCCCCCTAATAGTGTTATACACAGCACACCCCCTAATAGTTTAATACACAGCACCCCCCTAATTGTTTAATACACTGCACCCCCCTAATTGTTTAATACACAGCACCCCCTAATAATTTAATACACAGCACCCCCTAATAGTGTTATACACAGCACCCCCCTAATAGTTTAATACACAGCACCCAATAATAGTGTTATACACAGCACCCCCCTAATAGTTTAATACACAGCACCAACCTAATAGTGTTATACACAGCACCCCCCTAATCGTTTAATACACAGCACCCCCCTAATAGTTTAATACACAGCACCCCCTAATAGTGTTATACACAGCACCCCCCTAATAGTTTAATACACAGCACCCCCCTAATAGTGTTATACACAGAACCCCCCTAATAGTGTTATACACAGCACCCCCCTAATAGTTTAATACACAGCACCCCCCTAATAGTATTATACACAGCACCCCCCTAATAGTGTAATACACAGCACCCCCCTAATAGTTTAATACACAGCACCCCCCTAATAATTTAATACACAGCACCCCCCTAATAGTGTTATACACAGCACCCCCCTAATAGTTTAATACACAGCACCCCCTAATAGTTTAATACACATCACCCCCCTAATAATTTAATACACAGCACCCCCCTAATAGCTTTATACACAGCACCCCCCTAATTGTTTACTACACAGCACCCCCTAGTAGTGTTATACACAGCACCCCCCTAATAATTTAATACACAGCACCCCCCTAATAGTTTAATACACAGCACCCCCCTAATAGTTTAATACACAGCACCCCCCTATTTGTTTAATACACAGCACCCCCCTAATTGTTTAATACACAGCACCCCCCTAATAATTTAATACACAGCACCCCCCTAATAGTGTTATACACAGCACCCCCCTAATAGTGTTATACACAGCACCCCCCTAATAGTGTTATACACAGCACCCCCCTAATAGTTTAATACACAGCACCCCAATAATAGTGTTATACACAGCACCCCCCTAATAGTTTAATACACAGCACCCCCCTAATAGTGTTATACACAGCACCCCCCTAATAGTGTTATACACAGAACCCCCTTAATAGTGTTATACACAGCACCCCCCTAATAGTTTAATACACAGCACCCCCCTAATAGTGTTATACACAGCACCCCCCTAATAGTGTTATACACAGCACCCCCCTAATAGTTTAATACACAGCACCCCCCTAATAGTGTTATACACAGCACCCCCCTAATAGTTTAATACACAGCACCCCCCTAATAGTTTAATACACAACACCCCCCTAATAATTTAATACACAGCACCCCCCTAATACTGTTATACACAGCACCCCCCTAATAGTGTTATACACAGAACCCCCTAATAATTTAATACACAGCACCCCAATAATAGTGTTATACACAGCACCCCCTAATAGTTTAATACACAGCACCCCAATAATAGTGTTATACACAGCACCCCCCTAATAGTTTAATACACAGCACCCCCCTAATTGTTTAATACACAGCACCCCCCTAATTGTTTAATACACAGCACCCCCCTAATAATTTAATACACAGCACCCCCCTAATAGTGTTATACACAGCACCCCACTAATAGTTTAATACACAGCACCCCAATAATAGTGTTATACACAGCACCCCCCTAATAGTTTACTACACAGCACCCCCCTAATAGTGTTATACACAGCACCCCCCTAATAGAGTTATACACAGCACCCCCCTAATATTGTTATACACAGCACCCCCCTAATAGTGTTATACACAGCAACCCCTAATAGTTTAATACACAGCACCCCCCAATAGTGTTATACACAGCACCCCCCTAATAGTGTTATACAAAGCACCCCCCTAATAGTTTAATACACAGCATCCCCCTTATAGTGTTATACACAGCACCCCCCTAATAGTTTAATACACAGCACCCCCCTAATAGTTTAATACACATCACCCCCCTAATAATTTAATACACAGCACCCCCCTAATAGTGTTATACACAGCACCCCCCTAATTGTTTACTACACAGCACCCCCCTAGTAGTGTTATACACAGCACCCCCCTAATAATTTAATACACAGCACCCCCCTAATAGTTTAATACACAGCACCCCTCTAATAGTTTAATACACAGCACCCCCCTAATAATTTAATACACAGCACCCCCTAATAGTGTTATACACAGCAGCCCCCTAATAGTTTAATACACAGCACCCCCCTAATAGTTTAATACACAGCACCCCCCTAATAGTGTTATACACAGCACCCCCCTAATAGTTTAATACACAGCACCCCAATAATAGTGTTATACACAGCACCCCCCTAATAGTTTAATACACAGCACCCCCCTAATAGTGTTATACACAGCACCCCCCTAATAGTGTTATACACAGAACCCCCTTAATAGTGTTATACACAGCACCCCCCTAATAGTTTAATACACAGCACCCCCCTAATAGTGTTATACACAGCACCCCCCTAATAGTGTTATACACAGCACCCCCCTAATAGTTTAATACACAGCACCCCCCTAATAGTGTTATACACAGCACCCCCCTAATAGTTTAATACACAGCACCCCCCTAATGGTTTAATACACAACACCCCCCTAATAATTTAATACACAGCACCCCCCTAATACTGTTATACACAGCACCCCCCTAATAGTGTTATACACAGAACCCCCCCTAATAATTTAATACACAGCACCCCAATAATAGTGTTATACACAGCACCCCCCTAATAGTTTAATACACAGCACCCCAATAATAGTGTTATACACAGCACCCCCTAATAGTTTAATACACAGCACCCCCCAATAGTGTTATACACAACACCCCCCTAATAGTTTAATACACAGCACCCCCCTAATTGTTTAATACACAGCACCCCCCTAATTGTTTAATACACAGCACCCCCCTAATAATTTAATACATAGCACCCCCCTAATAGTGTTATACACAGCACCCCCCTAAAAGTTTAATACACAGCACCCCAATAATAGTGTTATACACAGCACCCCCCTAATAGTTTAATACACAGCACCAACCTAATAGTGTTATACACAGCACCCCCCTAATAGTGTTATACACAGCACCCCCCTAATATTGTTATACACAGCACCCCCCTAATAGTGTTATACACAGCACCCCCCTAATAGTTTAATACACAGCACCCCCCTAATAGTTTTATACACAGCACCCCCCTAATAGTGTTATACAAAGCACCCCCCTAATAGTTTAATACACAGCACCCCCCTAATAGTGTTATACACAGCACCCCCCCTAATAGTTTAATACAGAGAACCCCCTAATATTGTTAAACACAGCACCCCAATAATAGTGTTATACACAGCAGCCCCCTAATATTTTAATAGACAGCGCCCCCCTAATAGTGTTATACACAGCACCCCCCTAATAATTTAATACACAGCACCCCCCTAATAGTTTAATACACAGCACCCCCCTAATAGTGTTATACACAGCACCCCCCTAATTGTTTACTACACAGCACCCCCCTAGTAGTGTTATACACAGCACCCCCCTAATAATTTAATACACAGCACCCCCCTAATAGTGTTATACACAGCACCCCCCTAATAGTGTTATACACAGAACCCCCTTAATAGTGTTATACACAGCACCCCCCTAATAGTTTAATACACAGCACCCCCCTAATAGTTTAATACACAGCACCCCCCTAATAGTTTAATACACAACACCCCCCTAATAATTTAATACACAGCACCCCCCCTAATACTGTTATACACAGCACCCCCCTAATAGTGTTATACACAGAACCCCCCTAATAATTTAATACACAGCACCCCAATAATAGTGTTATACACAGCACCCCCTAATAGTTTAATACACAGCACCCCAATAATAGTGTCATACACAGCACCCCCCTAATAGTTTAATACACAGCACCCCCCCAATAGTGTTATACACAGCACCCCCCTAATAGTGTTATACACAGCACCCCCCTAATAGTTTAATACACAGCACCCCCCTAATTGTTTAATACACAGCACCCCCCTAATTGTTTAATACACAGCACCCCCCTAATAATTTAATACACAGCACCCCCCTAATAGTGTTATACACAGCACCCCCCTAATAGTTTAATACACAGCACCCCAATAATAGTGTTATACACAGCACCCCCCTAATAGTTTAATACACAGCACCCCCCTAATAGTGTTATACACAGCACCCCCCTAATAGTGTTATACACAGCACCCCCCTAATATTGTTATACACAGCACCCCCCTAATAGTGTTATACACAGCACCCCCCTAATAGTTTAATACACAGCACCCCCCTAATAGTGTTATACACAGCACCCCCCTAATAGTGTTATACAAAGCACCCCCCTAATAGTTTAATACACAGCACCCCCCTAATAGTGTTATACACAGCACCCCCCTAATAGTTTAATACACAGCACCCCCCTAATAGTTTAATACACATCACCCCCCTAATAATTTAATACACAGCACCCCCCTAATAGTGTTATACACAGCACCCCCCTAATTGTTTACTACACAGCACCCCCCTAGTAGTGTTATACACAGCACCCCCCTAATAATTTAATACACAGCACCCCCCTAATAGTTTAATACACAGCAACCCTCTAATAGTTTAATACACAGCACCCCCCTAATAATTTAATACACAGCACCCCCTAATAGTGTTATACACAGCAGCCCCCTAATAGTTTAATACACAGCACCCCCCTAATAGTTTAATACACAGCACCCCCCTAATAGTGTTATACACAGCACCCCCCTAATAGTGTTATACACAGCACCCCCCTAATAGTTTAATACACAGCACCCCCCTAATAGTGTTATACACAGCACCCCCCTAATAGTTTAATACACAGCACCCCCCTAATAGTTTAATACACAACACCCCCCTAATAATTTAATACACAGCACCCCCCTAATACTGTTATACACAGCACCCCCCTAATAGTGTTATACACAGAACCCCCCCTAATAATTTAATACACAGCACCCCAATAATAGTGTGATACACAGCACCCCCCTAATAGTTTAATACACAGCACCCCAATAATAGTGTTATATACAGCACCCCCCTAATAGTTTAATACACAGCACCCCCCAATAGTGTTATACACTGCACCCCCCTAATAGTTTAATACACAGCACCCCTCTAATTGTTTAATACACAGCACCCCCCTAATTGTTTAATACACAGCACCCCCCTAATAATTTAATACACAGCACCAACCTAATAGTGTTATACACAGCACCCCCCTAATAGTGCTATACACAGCACCCCCCTAATATTTTTATACACAGCACCCCCCTAATAGTGTTATACACAGCACCCCCCTAATAGTTTAATACACAGCACCCCCCTAATAGTGTTATACACAGCACCCCCCTAATATTGTTATACACAGCACCCCCCTAATAGTGTTATACACAGCACCCCCCTAATAGTGTTATACACAGCACCCCCCTAATAATTTAATACACAGCACCCCCCTAATAGTGTTATACACAGCACCCCCCTAATTGTTTACTACACAGCACCCCCCTAGTAGTGTTATACACAGCACCCCCCTAATAATTTAATACACAGCACCCCCCTAATAGTTTAATACACAGCACCCCCCTAATAGTTTAATACACAGCACCCCCCTAATAATTTAATACACAGCACCCCCTAATAGTGTTATACAGAGCAGCCCCCTAATAGTTTAATACACAGCACCCCCCAAATAGTTTAATACACAGCACCCCCCTAATAGTGTTATACACAGCACCCCCCTAATAGTTTAATACACAGCACCCCAATAATAGTGTTATACACAGCACCCCCCTAATAGTTTAATACACAGCACCCCCCTAATAGTGTTATACACAGCACCCCCCTAATAGTGTTATACACAGAACCCCCTTAATAGTGTTATACACAGCACCCCCCTAATAGTTTAATACACAGCACCCCCCTAATAGTGTTATACACAGCACCCCCCTAATAGTTTAATACACAGCACCCCCCTAATAGTGTTATACACAGCACCCCCCTAATAGTTTAATACACAGCACCCCCCTAATAGTTTAATACACAACACCCCCTAATAATTTAATACACAGCACCCCCCTAATACTGTTATACACAGCACCCCCCTAATAGTGTTATACACAGAACCCCCCTAATAATTTAATACACAGCACCCCAATAATAGTGTTATACACAGCACCCCCCTAATAGTTTAATACACAGCACCCCCCTAATAGTGTTATACACAGCACCCCCCTAATAGTTTAATACACAGCACCCCAATAATAGTGTTATACACAGCACCCCCCTAATAGTTTAATACACAGCACCCCAATAATAGTGTTATACACAGCACCCCCCTAATAGTTTAATACACAGCACCCCAATAATAGTGTTATACACAGCACCCCCCTAATAGTTTAATACACAGCACCCCCCAATAGTGTTATACACAGCACCCCCCTAATAGTGTTATACACAGCACCCCCTAATTGTTTAATACACAGCACCCCCCTAATTGTTTAATACACAGCACCCCCCCTAATAATTTAATATACAGCACCCCCCTAATAGTGTTATACACAGCACCCCCCTAATAGTTTAATACACAGCACCCCAATAATAGTGTTATACACAGCACCCCCCTAATAGTTTAATACATAGCACCAACCTAATAGTGTTATACACAGCACCCCCCTAATAGTGTTATACACAGCACCCCCCTAATATTGTTATACACAGCACCCCCCTAATAGTGTTATACACAGCACCCCCCTAATAGTTTAATACACAGCACCCCCCTAATAGTGTTATACACAGCACCCCCCTAATAGTGTTATACAAAGCACCCCCCTAAAAGTTTAATACACAGCACCCCCCTAATAGTGTTATACACAGCACCCCCCTAATAGTTTAATACAGAGAACCCCCTAATAGTGTTAAACACAGCACCCCAATAATAGTGTTATACACAGCAGCCCCCTAATATTTTAATAGACAGCGCCCCCCTAATAGTGTTATACACAGCACCCCCCTAATAGTTTAATACACAGCACCCCCCTAATAGTTTAATACACAGCACCCCCCTAATAATTTAATACACAGCACCCCCCTAATAGTTTAATACACAGCACCCCCCTAGTAGTGTTATACACAGCACCCCCCTAATAATTTAATACACAGCACCCCCCTAATAGTTTAATACACAGCACCCCCCTAATAGTTTAATACACAGGACCCCCCTAATAGTTTAATACACAGCACCCCCCAAAAGTTTAATACACAACACCCCCCTAATAATTTAATACACAGCACCCCCCTAATACTGTTATACACAGCACCCCCCTAATACTGTTATACACAGCACCCCCTAATAGTGTTATACACAGAACCCCCCTAATAGTTTAATACACAGCACCCCAATAATAGTGTTATACACAGCACCCCCCTAATAGTTTAATACACAGCACCCCAATAATAGTGTTATACACAGCACCCCCCTAATAGTTTAATACACAGCACCCCAATAATAGTGTTATACACAGCACCCCCCTAATAGTTTAATACACAGCACCCCCCCAATAGTGTTATACACAGCACCCCCCTAATAGTGTTATACACAGCACCCCCCTAATTGTTTAATACACAGCACCCCCCTAATTGTTTAATACACAGCACCCCCCTAATAATTTAATACACAGCACCCCCCTAATAGTGTTATACACAGCACCCCCCTAATAGTTTAATACACAGCACCCCAATAATAGTGTTATACACAGCACCCCCCTAATAGTTTAATACACAGCAACCCCCTAATAGTGTTATACACAGCACCCCCCTAATAGTGTTATACACAGCACCCCCCTAATATTGTTATACACAGCACCCCCCTAATAGTGTTATACACAGCACCCCCCTAATAGTTTAATACACAGCACCCCCCTAATAGTGTTATACACAGCACCCCCCTAATAGTGTTATACAAAGCACCCCCCTAATAGTTTAATACACAGCACCCCCCTAATAGTGTTATACACAGCACCCCCCTAATAGTTTAATACACAGCACCCCCCTAATAGTTTAATACACATCACCCCCCTAATAATTTAATACACAGCACCCCCCTAATAGTGTTATACACAGCACCCCCCTAATTGTTTACTACACAGCACCCCCCTAGTAGTGTTATACACAGCACCCCCCTAATAATTTAATACACAGCACCCCCCTAATAGTTTAATACACAGCACCCCCCTAATAGTTTAATACACAGCACCCCCCTAATAATTTAATACACAGCACCCCCTAATAGTGTTATACACAGCAGCCCCCTAATAGTTTAATACACAGCACCCCCCTAATAGTTTAATACACAGCACCCCCCTAATAGTGTTATACACAGCACCCCCCTAATAGTGTTATACACAGCACCCCCCTAATAGTTTAATACACAGCACCCCAATAATAGTGTTATACACAGCACCCCCCTAATAGTTTAATACACAGCACCCCCCTAATAGTGTTATACACAGCACCCCCCTAATAGTGTTATACACAGAACCCCCTTAATAGTGTTATACAAAGCACCCCCCTAATAGTTTAATACACAGCACCCCCCTAATAGTGTTATACACAGCACCCCCCTAATAGTTTAATACACAGCACCCCCCTAATAGTTTAATACACAACACCCCCCTAATAATTTAATACACAGCACCCCCCTAATACTGTTATACACAGCACCCCCCTAATAGTGTTATACACAGAACCCCCCTAATAATTTAATACACAGCACCCCAATAATAGTGTTATACACAGCACCCCACTAATAGTTTAATACACAGCACCCCAATAATAGTGTTATACACAGCACCCCCCTAACAGTTTAATACACAGCACCCCCCCAATAGTGTTATACACAGCACCCCCCTAATAGTGTTATACACAGCACCCCCCTAATAGTTTAATACACAGCACCCCCCTAATTGTTTAATACATTGCACCCCCCTAATTGTTTAATAAACAGCACCCCCTTAATAATTTAATACACAGCACCCCCCTAATAGTGTTATACACAGCACCCCCCTAATAGTTTAATACACAGCACCCCAATAATAGTGTTATACACAGCACCCCCCTAATAGTTTAATACACAGCACCAACCTAATAGTGTTATACACAGCACCCCCCTAATCGTTTAATACACAGCACCCCCCTAATAGTTTAATACACAGCACCCCCTAATAGTGTTATACACAGCACCCCCCTAATAGTTTAATACACAGCACCCCCCTAATAGTGTTATACACAGAACCCCCCTAATAGTGTTATACACAGCACCCCCCTAATAGTTTAATACACAGCACCCCCCTAATAGTATTATACACAGCACCCCCCTAATAGTGTTATACACAGCACCCCCCTAATAGTTTAATACACAGCACCCCCCTAATAATTTAATACACAGCACCCCCCTAATAGTGTTATACACAGCACCCCCCTAATAGTGTTATACACAGCACCCCCCTAATAGTTTAATACACAGCACCCCCCTAATTGTTTAATACACAGCACCCCCCTAATTGTTTAATACACAGCACCCCCCTAATAATTTAATACACAGCACCCCCCTAATAGTGTTATACACAGCACCCCCCTAATAGTTTAATACACAGCACCCCAATAATAGTGTTATACACAGCACCCCCCTAATAGTTTAATACACAGCACCCCCCTAATAGTGTTATACACAGCACCCCCCTAATAGTGTTATACACAGCACCCCCCTAATATTGTTATACACAGCACCCCCCTAATAGTGTTATACACAGCACCCCCCTAATAGTTTAATACACAGCACCCCCCTAATAGTGTTATACACAGCACCCCCCTAATAGTGTTATACAAAGCACCCCCCTAATAGTTTAATACACAGCACCCCCCTAATAGTGTTATACACAGCACCCCCCTAATAGTTTAATACACAGCACCCCCCTAATAGTTTAATACACATCACCCCCCTAATAATTTAATACACAGCACCCCCCTAATAGTGTTATACACAGCACCCCCCTAATTGTTTACTACACAGCACCCCCCTAGTAGTGTTATACACAGCACCCCCCTAATAATTTAATACACAGCACCCCCCTAATAGTTTAATACACAGCACCCCTCTAATAGTTTAATACACAGCACCCCCCTAATAATTTAATACACAGCACCCCCTAATAGTGTTATACACAGCAGCCCCCTAATAGTTTAATACACAGCACCCCCCTAATAGTTTAATACACAGCACCCCCCTAATAGTGTTATACACAGCACCCCCCTAATAGTTTAATACACAGCACCCCAATAATAGTGTTATACACAGCACCCCCCTAATAGTTTAATACACAGCACCCCCCTAATAGTGTTATACACAGCACCCCCCTAATAGTGTTATACACAGAACCCCCTTAATAGTGTTATACACAGCACCCCCCTAATAGTTTAATACACAGCACCCCCCTAATAGTGTTATACACAGCACCCCCCTAATAGTGTTATACACAGCACCCCCCTAATAGTTTAATACACAGCACCCCCCTAATAGTGTTATACACAGCACCCCCCTAATAGTTTAATACACAACACCCCCCTAATAATTTAATACACAGCACCCCCCTAATACTGTTATACACAGCACCCCCCTAATAGTGTTATACACAGAACCCCCCATAATAATTTAATACACAGCACCCCAATAATAGTGTTATACACAGCACCCCCCTAATAGTTTAATACACAGCACCCCAATAATAGTGTTATACACAGCACCCCCCTAATAGTTTAATACACAGCACCAACCTAATAGTGTTATACACAGCACCCCCCTAATCGTTTAATACACAGCACCCCCCTAATAGTTTAATACACAGCACCCCCTAATAGTGTTATACACAGCACCCCTCTAATAGTGTTATACACAGCACCCCCCTAATAGTTTAATACACAGCACCCCCTAATTGTTTAATACACAGCACCCCCCTAATTGTTTAATACACAGCACCCCCCTAATAATTTAATACACAGCACCCCCCTAATAGTGTTATACACAGCACCCCCCTAATAGTTTAATACACAGCACCCCAATAATAGTGTTATACACAGCACCCCCCTAATAGTTTAATACACAGCACCAACCTAATAGTGTTATACACAGCACCCCCCTAATAGTGTTATACACAGCACCCCCCTAATAGTGTTATACACAGCACCCCCCTAATAGTTTAATACACAGCACCCCCCTAATAGTGTTATACACAGCACCCCCCTAATATTGTTATACACAGCACCCCCCTAATAGTGTTATACACAGCACCCCCCTAATAATTTAATACACAGCACCCCCCTAATAGTGTTATACACAGCACCCCCCTAATTGTTTACTACACAGCACCCCCCTAGTAGTGTTATACACAGCACCCCCCTAATAATTTAATACACAGCACCCCCCTAATAGTTTAATACACAGCACCCCCCTAATAGTTTAATACACAGCACCACCTAATAATTTAATACACAGCACCCCCTAATAGTGTTATACACAGCAGCCCCCTAATAGTTTAATACACAGCACCCCCCAAATAGTTTAATACACAGCACCCCCCTAATAGTGTTATACACAGCACCCCCCTAATAGTGTTATACACAGCACCCCCCTAATAGTTTAATACACAGCACCCCAATAATAGTGTTATACACAGCACCCCCCTAATAGTTTAATACACAGCACCCCCCTAATAGTGTTATACACAGCACCCCCCTAATAGTGTTATACACAGAACCCCCTTAATAGTGTTATACACAGCACCCCCTAATAGTTTAATACACAGCACCCCCCTAATAGTGTTATACACAGCACCCCCCTAATAGTGTTATACACAGCACCCCCCTAATAGTGTTATACACAGAACCCCCTTAATAGTGTTATACACAGCACCCCCTAATAGTTTAATACACAGCACCCCCCTAATACTGTTATACACAGCACCCCCCTAATAGTGTTATACACAGAACCCCCCTAATAATTTAATACACAGCACCCCAATAATAGTGTTATACACAGCACCCCCCTAATAGTTTAATACACAGCACCCCAATAATAGTGTTATACACAGCACCCCCCTAATAGTTTAATACACAGCACCAACCTAATAGTGTTATACACAGCACCCCCCTAATAGTGTTATACACAGCACCCCCCTAATATTGTTATACACAGCACCCCCCTAATAGTGTTATACACAGCACCCCCCTAATAGTTTAATACAGAGAAGCCCCTAATAGTGTTAAACACAGCACCCCAATAATAGTGTTATACACAGCAGCCCCCTAATATTTTAATAGACAGCGCCCCCCTAATAGTGTTATACACAGCACCCCCTAATAGTTTAATACACAGCACCCCCCTAATAGTTTAATACACAGCACCCCCCTAATAATTTAATACACAGCACCCCCCTAATAGTTTAATACACAGCAACCCCTAGTAGTGTTATACACAGCACCCCCCTAATAATTTAATACACAGCACCCCCCTAATAGTTTAATACACAGCACCCCCCTAATAGTTTAATACACAGCACCCCCCTAATAGTTTAATACACAGCACCCCCCAATAGTTTAATACACAACACCCCCTTAATAATTTAATACACAGCACCCCCCTAATACTGTTATACACAGCACCCCCCTAATACTGTTATACACAGCACCCCCCTAATAGTGTTATACACAGAACCCCACTAATAATTTAATACACAGCACCCCAATAATAGTGTTATACACAGCACCCCCCTAATAGTTTAATACACAGCACCCCAATAATAGTGTTATACACAGCACCCCCCTAATAGTGTTATACACAGCACCCCCCTAATATTGTTATACACAGCACCCCCCTAATAGTGTTATACACAGCACCCCCCTAATAGTTTAATACACAGCACCCCCCTAATAGTGTTATACACAGCACCCCCCTAATAGTGTTATACAAAGTACCCCCCTAATAGTTTAATACACAGAACCCCCCTAATAGTGTTATACACAGCACCCCCCTAATAGTTTAATACACAGCACCCCCCTAATAGTTTAATACACAACACCCCCCTAATAATTTAATACACAGCACCCCCCTAATACTGTTATACACAGCACCCCCCTAATAGTGTTATACACAGAATCCCCCTAATAATTTAATACACAGCACCCCAATAATAGTGTTATACACAGCACCCCCTAATAGTTTAATACACAGCACCCCAATAATAGTGTTATACACAGCACCCCCCTAATAGTTTAATACACAGAACCCCCCTAATTGTTTAATACACAGCACCCCCCCTAATTGTTTAATACACAGCACCCCCCTAATAATTTAATACACAGCACCCCCCTAATAGTGTTATACACAGCACCCCCCTAATAGTTTAATACACAGCACCAACCTAATAGTGTTATACACAGCACCCCCCTAATAGTGTTATACACAGCACCCCCCTAATATTGTTATACACAGCACCCCCCTAATAGTTTAATACACAGCACCCCCCTAATAGTGTTATACACAGCACCCCCCTAATAGTTTAATACACAGCACCCCCCTAATAGTTTAATACACAACACCCCCCTAATAATTTAATACACAGCACCCCCCTAATACTGTTATACACAGCACCCCCCTAATAGTGTTATACACAGAATCCCCCTAATAATTTAATACACAGCACCCCAATAATAGTGTTATACACAGCACCCCCTAATAGTTTAATACACAGCACCCCAATAATAGTGTTATACACAGCACCCCCCTAATAGTTTAATACACAGAACCCCCCTAATTGTTTAATACACAGCACCCCCTTAATTGTTTAATACACAGCACCCCCCTAATAATTTAATACACAGCACCCCCCTAATAGTGTTATACACAGCACCCCCCTAATAGTTTAATACACAGCACCCCAATAATAGTGTTATACACAGCACCCCCCTAATAGTTTAATACACAGTACCCCCCTAATAGTGTTATACACAGCACCCCCCTAATAGTGTTATACACAGCACCCCCCTAATATTGTTATACTCAGCACCCCCCTAATAGTGTTATACACAGCACCCCCCTAATAGTTTAATACACAGCACCCCCCTAATAGTGTTATACACAGCACCCCCCTAATAGTGTTATACAAAGCACCCCCCTAATAGTTTAATACACAGCACCCCCCTAATAGTGTTATACACAGCACCCCCCTAATAGTTTAATACACAGCACCCCCCTAATAGTTTAATACACATCACCCCCCTAATAATTTAATACACAACACCCCCCTAATAGTGTTATACACAGCACCCCCCTAATTGTTTACTACACAGCACCCCCCTAGTAGTGTTATACACAGCACCCCCCTAATAATTTAATACACAGCACCCCCCTAATAGTTTAATACACAGCACCCCTCTAATAGTTTAATACACAGCACCCCCCTAATAATTTAATACACAGCACTCCCTAATAGTGTTATACACAGCAGCCCCCTAATAGTTTAATACACAGCACCCCCCTAATAGTTTAATACACAGCACCCCCCTAATAGTGTTATACACAGCACCCCCCTAATAGTGTTATACACAGCACCCCCCTAATAGTTTAATACACAGCACCCCAATAATAGTGTTATACACAGCACCCCCCTAATAGTTTAATACACAGCACCCCCCTAATAGTGTTATACACAGCACCCCCCTAATAGTGTTATACACAGAACCCCCTTAATAGTGTTATACACAGCACCCCCCTAATAGTTTAATACACAGCACCCCCCTAATAGTGTTATACACAGCACCCCCCTAATAGTGTTATACACAGCACCCCCCTAATAGTTTAATACACAGCACCCCCCTAATAGTGTTATACACAGCACCCCCCTAATAGTTTAATACACAGCACCCCCCTAATAGTTTAATACACAACACCCCCCTAATAAATTAATACACAGCACCCCCCTAATACTGTTATACACAGCACCCCCCTAATAGTGTTATACACAGAACCCCCCTAATAATTTAATACACAGCACCCCAATAATAGTGTTATACACAGCACCCCCCTAATAGTTTAATACACAGCACCCCAATGATAGTGTTATACACAGCACCCCCCTAATAGTTTAATACACAGCACCCCCCAATAGTGTTATACACAGCACCCCCCTAATAGTGTTATACACAGCACCCCCCTAATAGTTTAATACACAGCACCCCCTAATTGTTTAATACACAGCACCCCCCTAATTGTTTAATACACAGCACCCCCCTAATAATTTAATATACAGCACCCCCCTAATAGTGTTATACACAGCACCCCCCTAATAGTTTAATACACAGCACCCCAATAATAGTGTTATACACAGCACCCCCCTAATAGTTTAATACACAGCACCAACCTAATAGTGTTATACACAGCACCCCCCTAATAGTGTTATACACAGCACCCCCCTAATATTGTTATACACAGCACCCCCCTAATAGTGTTATACACAGCACCCCCCTAATAGTTTAATACACAGCACCCCCCTAATAGTGTTATACACAGCACCCCCCTAATAGTGTTATACAAAGCACCCCCCTAATAGTTTAATACACAGCACCCCCCTAATAGTGTTATACACAGCACCCCCCTAATAGTTTAATACAGAGAACCCCCTAATAGTGTTAAACACAGCACCCCAATAATAGTGTTATACACAGCAGCCCCCTAATATTTTAATAGACAGCGCCCCCCTAATAGTGTTATACACAGCACCCCCCTAATAGTTTAATACACAGCACCCCCCTAATAGTTTAATACACAGCACCCCCCTAATAATTTAATACACAGCACCCCCCTAATAGTTTAATACACAGCACCCCCCTAGTAGTGTTATACACAGCACCCCCCTAATAATTTAATACACAGCACCCCCCTAATAGTTTAATACACAGCACCCCCCTAATAGTTTAATACACAGCACCCCCCTAATAGTTTAATACACAGCACCCCCCAATAGTTTAATACACAACACCCCCTTAATAATTTAATACACAGCACCCCCCTAATACTGTTATACACAGCACCCCCCTAATACTGTTATACACAGCACCCCCCTAATAGTGTTATACACAGAACCCCACTAATAATTTAATACACAGCACCCCAATAATAGTGTTATACACAGCACCCCCCTAATAGTTTAATACACAGCACCCCAATAATAGTGTTATACACAGCACCCCCCTAATAGTTTATTACACAGCACCCCCCCAATAGTGTTATACACAGCACCCCCCTAATAGTGTTATACACAGCACCCCCCTAATTGTTTAATACACAGCACCCCCTAATTGTTTAATACACAGCACCCCCCTAATAATTTAATACACAGCACCCCCCTAATAGTGTTATACACAGCACCCCCCTAATAGTTTAATACACAGCACCCCAATAATAGTGTTATACACAGCACCCCCCTAATAGTGTTATACACAGCACCCCCCTAATATTGTTATACACAGCACCCCCCTAATAGTGTTATACACAGCACCCCCCTAATAGTTTAATACACAGCACCCCCCTAATAGTGTTATACACAGCACCCCCCTAATAGTGTTATACAAAGTACCCCCCTAATAGTTTAATACACAGAACCCCCCTAATAGTGTTATACACAGCACCCCCCTAATAGTTTAATACACAGCACCCCCCTAATAGTTTAATACACATCACCCCCCTAATAATTTAATACACAGCACCCCCCTAATAGTGTTATACACAGCACCCCCCTAATTGTTTACTACACAGCACCCCCTAGTAGTGTTATACACAGCACCCCCCTAATAATTTAATACACAGCACCCCCCTAATAGTTTAATACACAGCACCCCCCTAATAGTTTAATACACAGCACCCCCCTAATAATTTAATACACAGCACCCCCTAATAGTGTTATACACAGCAGCCCCCTAATAGTTTAATACACAGCACCCCCCTAATAGTTTAATACACAGCACCCCCCTAATAGTGTTATACACAGCACCCCCCTAATAGTGTTATACACAGCACCCCCCTAATAGTTTAATACACAGCACCCCAATAATAGTGTTATACACAGCACCCCCCTAATAGTTTAATACACAGCACCCCCCTAATAGTGTTATACACAGCACCCCCCTAATAGTGTTATACACAGAACCCCCTTAATAGTGTTATACACAGCACCCCCCTAATAGTTTAATACACAGCACCCCCCTAATAGTGTTATACACAGCACCCCCCTAATAGTGTTATACACAGCACCCCCCTAATAGTTTAATACACAGCACCCCCCTAATAGTGTTATACACAGCACCCCCCTAATAGTTTAATACACAGCACCCCCCTAATAGTTTAATACACAACACCCCCCTAATAGTTTAATACACATCACCCCCCTAATAATTTAATACACAGCACCCCCCTAATAGTGTTATACACAGCACCTTCCTAATAGTTTACTACACAGCACCCCCCTAGTAGTGTTATACACAGCACCCCCCTAATAATTTAATACACAGCACCCCCCTAACAGTTTAATACACAGCACCCCCCTAATAGTTTAATACACAGCACCCCCCCAATAGTGTTATACACAGCACCCCCCTAATAGTGTTATACACAGCACCCCCCTAATAGTTTAATACAAAGCACCCCCCTAATTGTTTAATACACTGCACCCCCCTAATTGTTTAATACACAGCACCCCCCTAATAATTTAATACACAGCACCCCCCTAATAGTGTTATACACAGCACCCCCCTAATAGTTTAATACACAGCACCCCAATAATAGTGTTATACACAGCACCCCCCTAATAGTTTAATACACAGCACCAACCTAATAGTGTTATACACAGCACCCCCCTAATCGTTTAATACACAGCACCCCCCTAATAGTTTAATACACAGCACCCCCTAATAGTGTTATACACAGCACCCCCCTAATAGTTTAATACACAGCACCCCCCTAATAGTGTTATACACAGAACCCCCCTAATAGTGTTATACACAGCACCCCCCTAATAGTTTAATACACAGCACCCCCCTAATAGTATTATACACAGCACCCCCCTAATAGTGTTATACACAGCACCCCCCTAATAGTTTAATACACAGCACCCCCCCTAATAATTTAATACACAGCACCCCCCTAATAGTGTTATACACAGCACCCCCCTAATAGTTTAATACACAGCACCCCCCTAATAGTTTAATACACATCACCCCCCTAATAATTTAATACACAGCACCCCTCTAATAGTGTTATACACAGCACCCTCCTAATTGTTTACTACACAGCACCCCCCTAGTAGTGTTATACACAGCACCCCCCTAATAATTTAATACACAGCACCCCCCTAATAGTTTAATACACAGCACCCCCCTAATAGTTTAATACACAGCACCCCCCTAATTGTTTAATACACAGCACCCCCCTAATTGTTTAATACACAGCACCCCCCTAATAATTTAATACACAGCACCCCCCTAATAGTGTTATACACAGCACCCCCCTAATAGTGTTATACACAGCACCCCCCTAATAGTGTTATACACAGCACCCCCCTAATAGTTTAATACACAGCACCCCAATAATAGTGTTATACACAGCACCCCCCTAATAGTTTAATACACAGCACCCCCCTAATAGTGTTATACACAGCACCCCCCTAATAGTGTTATACACAGAACCCCCTTAATAGTGTTATACACAGCACCCCCCTAATAGTTTAATACACAGCACCTCCCTAATAGTGTTATACACAGCACCCCCCTAATAGTGTTATACACAGCACCCCCCTAATAGTTTAATACACAGCACCCCCCTAATAGTGTTATACACAGCACCCCCCTAATAGTTTAATACACAGCACCCCCCTAATAGTTTAATACACAACACCCCCTAATAATTTAATACACAGCACCCCCCTAATACTGTTATACACAGCACCCCCCTAATAGTGTTATACACAGAATCCCCCTAATAATTTAATACACAGCACCCCAATAATAGTGTTATACACAGCACCCCCTAATAGTTTAATACACAGCACCCCAATAATAGTGTTATACACAGCACCCCCCTAATAGTTTAATACACAGAACCCCCCTAATTGTTTAATACACAGCACCCCCCTAATTGTTTAATACACAGCACCCCCCTAATAATTTAATACACAGCACCCCCCTAATAGTGTTATACACAGCACCCCCCTAATAGTTTTAATACACAGCACCCCAATAATAGTGTTATACACAGCACCCCCCTAATAGTTTAATACACAGCACCCCCCTAATAGTGTTATACACAGCACCCCCCTAATAGTGTTATACACAGCAACCCCCCTAATAGTGTTATACACAGCACCCCCCTAATTGTTTAATACACAGCACCCCCCTAATTGTTTAATACACAGCACCCCCCTAATAGTTTAATACACAGCACCCCCCTAATAGTGTTATACACAGCACCCCCCTAATAGTGTTATACAAAGCACCCCCCTAATAGTTTAATACACAGCACCCCCCTAATAGTGTTATACACAGCACCCCCCTAATAGTTTAATACACAGCACCCCCCTAATAGTTTAATACACATCACCCCCCCTAATAATTTAATACACAGCACCCCCCTAATAGTGTTATACACAGCACCCCCCCTAATTGTTTACTACACAGCACCCCCCTAGTAGTGTTATACACAGCACCCCCCTAATAATTTAATACACAGCACCCCCCTAATAGTTTAATACACAGCACCCCTCTAATAGTTTAATACACAGCACCCCCCCTAATAATTTAATACACATCACTCCCTAATAGTGTTATACACAGCAGCCCCCTAATAGTTTAATACACAGCACCCCCCTAATAGTTTAATACACAGCACCTTCCCCCTAATAGTGTTATACACAGCACCCCCCTAATAGTGTTATACACAGCACCCCCCTAATAGTTTAATACACAGCACCCCAATAATAGTGTTATACACAGCACCCCCCTAATAGTTTAATACACAGCACCCCCCTAATAGTGTTATACACAGCACCCCCCTAATAGTGTTATACACAGAACCCCCCTTAATAGTGTTATACACAGCACCCCCCTAATAGTTTAATACACAGCACCCCCCTAATAGTCCTTATACACAGCACCCCCCCTAATAGTGTTATACACAACACCCCCCTAATAGTTTAATACACAGCACCCCCCCTAATAGTGTTATACACAGCACCCCCCCTAATAGTTTAATACACAGCACCCCCCCTAATAGTTTAATACACAACACCCCCCCTAATAATTTAATACACAGCACCCCCCCTAATACTGTTATACACAGCACCCCCCTAATAGTGTTATACACAGAACCCCCCCTAATAAATTTAATACACAGCACCCCAATAATAGTGTTTATACACAGCACCCCCCCTAATAGTTTAATACACAGCACCCCAATAATAGTGTTATACACAGCACCCCCCTAATAGTTTAATACACAGCACCCCCCCCAATAGTGTTATACACAGCACCCCCCTAATAGTTTAATACACAGCACCCCCTAATTGTTTAATACACAGCACCCCCCTAATTGTTTAATACACAGCACCCCCCTAATAATTTAATACACAGCACCCCCCTAATAGTGTTATACACAGCACCCCCCTAATAGTTTAATACACAGCACCCTCCCCTAATAGTTTAATACACAGCACCCCAATAATAGTGTTATACACAGCACCCCCCTAATAGTTTAATACACAGCACCAACCCCCCTAATAGTGTTATACACAGCACCCCCCTAATAGTGTTATACACAGCACCCCCCTAATATTGTTATACACAGCACCCCCCTAATAGTTTAATACACAGCACCCCCCCTAATAGTGTTATACACAGCACCCCCCTAATAGTTTAATACACAGCACCCCCCTAATAGTTTAATACACAACACCCCCCTAATAAATTAATACACAGCACCCCCCTAATACTGTTATACACAGCACCCCCCTAATAGTGTTATACACAGAATCCCCCTAATAATTTAATACACAGCACCCCAATAATAGTGTTTATACACCAGCACCCCCCTAATAGTTTAATACACAGCACCCCAATAATAGTGTTATACACAGCACCCCCCTAATTAGTTTAATACACAGAACCCCCTAATTGTTTAATACACAGCACCCCCCCTAATTGTTTAATACACAGCACCCCCCTAATAATTTAATACACAGCACCCCCCCTAATAGTGTTATACACAGCACCCCCCTAATAGTTTAATACACAGCACCAACCTAATAGTGTTATACACAGCACCCCCCCTAATAGTGTTATACACAGCACCCCCCCTAATATTGTTATACACAGCACCCCCCTAATAGTTTAATACACAGCACCCCCCCTAATAGTGTTATACACAGCACCCCCCCTAATAGTTTAATACACAGCACCCCCCTAATAGTTTAATACACAACACCCCCCTAATAATTTAATACACAGCACCCCCCTAATACTGTTATACACAGCACCCCCCTAATAGTTTAATACACAGCACCCCCCTAATAGTGTTATACACAGCACCCCCCTAATAGTGTTATACAAAGCACCCCCTAATAGTTTAATACACAGCACCCCCCTAATAGTGTTATACACAGCACCCCCCTAATAGGTTTAATACACAGCACCCCCCCCTAATAGTTTAATACACATCACCCCCCCTAATAATTTAATACACAGCACCCCCCTAATAGTGTTATACACAGCACCCCCCTAATAGTTTAATACACAGCACCCCCCCTAATAGTGTTATACACAGCACCCCCTAATAGTGTTATACAAAGCACCCCCCTAATAGTTTAATACACAGCAGCCCCCTAATAGTGTTATACACAGCACCCCCCTAATAGTTTAATACACAGCACCCCCCTAATAGTTTAATACACATCACCCCCCTAATAATTTAATACACAGCACCCCCCCTAATAGTGTTATACACAGCACCCCCCTAATTGTTTACTACACAGCACCCCCCTTAGTAGTGTTATACACAGCACCCCCCTAATAATTTAATACACAGCACCCCCCTAATAGTTTAATACACAGCACCCCTCTAATAGTTTAATACACAGATAATAGTGTTATACACAGCAGCCCCCTAATAGTTTAATACACAGCACCCCCCTAATAGTTTAATACACAGCACCCCCCTAATAGTGTTATACACAGCACCCCCCTAATAGTGTTATACACAGCACCCCCCTAATAGTTTAATACACAGCACCCCAATAATAGTGTTATACACAGCACCCCCCTAATAGTTTAATACACAGCACCCCCCTAATAGTGTTATACACAGCACCCCCCTAATAGTGTTATACACAGAACCCCCTTAATAGTGTTATACACAGCACCCCCCTAATAGTTTAATACACAGCACCCCCCTAATAGTGTTATACACAGCACCCCCCTAATAGTGTTATACACAGCACCCCCCTAATAGTTTAATACACAGCACCCCCCTAATAGTGTTATACACAGCACCCCCCTAATAGTTAATACACAGCACCCCCCTAATAGTTTAATACACAACACCCCCCTAATAATTTAATACACAGCACCCCCCTAATACTGTTATACACAGCACCCCCCTAATAGTGTTATACACAGAACCCCCCCTAATAATTTAATACACAGCACCCCAATAATAGTGTTATACACAGCACCCCCCTAATAGTTTAATACACAGCACCCCAATAATAGTGTTATACACAAGCACCCCCCTAATAGTTTAATACACAGCACCCCCCCAATAGTGTTATACACAGCACCCCCTAATAGTGTTATACACAGCACCCCTTAATTGTTTAATACACAGCACCCCCCTAATTGTTTAATACACAGCACCCCCCCTAATAATTTAATATACAGCACACCCCCTAATAGTGTTATACACAGCACCCCCCTAATAGTTTAATACACAGCACCCCAATAATAGTGTTATACACAGCACCCCCCTAATAGTTTAATACACAGCACCAACCTATAGTGTTATACACAGCACCCCCCTAATAGTGTTATACACAGCACCCCCCTAATATTGTTATACACAGCACCCCCCTAATAGTGTTATACACAGCACCCCCCTAATAGTTTAATACACAGCACCCCCCTAATAGTGTTATACACAGCACCCCCCTAATAGTGTTATACAAAGCACCCCCCTAAAAGTTTAATACACAGCACCCCCCTAATAGTGTTATACACAGCACCCCCCTAATAGTTTAATACAGAGAACCCCCTAATAGTGTTAAACACAGCACCCCAATAATAGTGTTATACACAGCAGCCCCCTAATATTTTAATAGACAGCGCCCCCCTAATAGTGTTATACACAGCACCCCCCTAATAGTTTAATACACAGCACCCCCCTAATAGTTTAATACACAGCACCCCCCTAATAATTTAATACACAGCACCCCCCTAATAGTTTAATACACAGCACCCCCCTAGTAGTGTTATACACAGCACCCCCCCTAATAATTTAATACACAGCACCCCCCTAATAGTTTAATACACAGCACCCCCCTAATAGTTTAATACACAGGACCCCCCTAATAGTTTAATACACAGCACCCCCCAAAAGTTTAATACACAACACCCCCCTAATAATTTAATACACAGCACCCCCCTAATACTGTTATACACAGCACCCCCCTAATACTGTTATACACAGCACCCCCCTAATAGTGTTATACACAGAACCCCCCTAATAGTTAATACACAGCACCCCCAATAATAGTGTTATACACAGCACCCCCCTAATAGTTTAATACACAGCACCCCAATAATAGTGTTATACACAGCACCCCCCTATAGTTTAATACACAGCACGCCCAATAATAGTGTTATACACAGCACCCCCCTAATAGTTTAATACACAGCACCCCCCCAATAGTGTTATACACAGCACCCCCCCTAATAGTGTTATACACAGCACCCCCCTAATTGTTTAATACACAGCACCCCCCTAATTGTTTAATACACAGCACCCCCCTAATAATTTAATACACAGCACCCCCCTAATAGTGTTATACACAGCACCCCCCTAATAGTTTAATACACAGCACCCCAATAATAGTGTTATACACAGCACCCCCATAATAGTTTATTACACAGCAACCCCCTAATAGTGTTATACACAGCACCCCCCTAATAGTGTTATACACAGCACCCCCCTAATATTGTTATACACAGCACCCCCCTAATAGTGTTATACACAGCACCCCCCCTAATAGTTTAATACACAGCACCCCCCTAATAGTGTTATACAAAGCACCCCCCTAATAGTTTAATACACAGCACCCCCCTAATAGTGTTATACACAGCACCCCCCTAATAGTTTAATACACAGCACCCCCCTAATAGTTTAATACACATCACCCCCCTAATAATTTAATACACAGCACCCCCCTAATAGTTTAATACACAGCACCCCCCTAATAGTTTAATACACAGCACCCCCCTAATAATTTAATACACAGCACCCCCTAATAGTGTTATACACAGCAGCCCCCTAATAGTTTAATACACAGCACCCCCCTAATAGTTTAATACACAGCACCCCCCTAATAGTGTTATACACAGCACCCCCCTAATAGTGTTATACACAGCACCCCCCTAATAGTTTAATACACAGCACCCAATAATAGTGTTATACACAGCACCCCCCTAATAGTTTAATACACAGCACCCCCCTAATAGTGTTATACACAGCACCCCCCTAATAGTGTTATACACAGAACCCCCTTAATAGTGTTATACACAGGCACCCCCCTAATAGTTTAATACACAGCACCCCCTAATAGTGTTATACACAGCACCCCCCTAATAGTTTAATACACAGCACCCCCCTAATAGTTTAATACACAACACCCCCCTAATAATTTAATACACAGCACCCCTCTAATACTGTTATACACAGCACCCCCCTAATAGTGTTATACACAGAACCCCCCTAATAATTTAATACACAGCACCCCAATAATAGTGTTATACACAGCAACCCCCCTAATAGTTTAATACACAGCACCCCAATAATAGTGTTATACACAGCACCCCCCTAACAGTTTAATACACAGCACCCCCCCAATAGTGTTATACACAGCACCCCCCTAATAGTGTTATACACAGCACCCCCCTAATAGTTTAATACACAGCACCCCCCTAATTGTTTAATACACTGCACCCCCCTAATTGTTTAATAAACAGCACCCCCCTAATAATTTAATACACAGCACCCCCCTAATAGTGTTATACACAGCACCCCCCTAATAGTTTAATACACAGCACCCCAATAATAGTGTTATACACAGCACCCCCCTAATAGTTTAATACACAGCACCAACCTAATAGTGTTATACACAGCACCCCCCTAATCGTTTAATACACAGCACCCCCCTAATAGTTTAATACACAGCACCCCCTAATAGTGTTATACACAGCACCCCCCTAATAGTTTAATACACAGCACCCCCCTAATAGTGTTATACACAGAACCCCCCTAATAGTGTATACACAGCACCCCCCTAATAGTTTAATACACAGCACCCCCCTAATAGTATTATACACAGCACCCCCCTAATAGTGTTATACACAGCACCCCCCTAATAGTTTAATACACAGCACCCCCCTAATAATTTAATACACAGCACCCCCCTAATAGTGTTATACACAGCACCCCCCTAATAGTGTTATACACAGCACCCCCCTAATAGTTTAATACACAGCACCCCCCTAATTGTTTAATACACAGCACCCCCCTAATTGTTTAATACACAGCACCCCCCTAATAATTTAATACACAGCACCCCCCTAATAGTGTTTATACACAGCACCCCCCTAATAGTTTAATACACAGCACCCCAATAATAGTGTTATACACAGCACCCCCCTAATAGTTTAATACACAGCACCCCCCTAATAGTGTTATACACAGCACCCCCCTAATAGTGTTATACACAGCACCCCCCTAATATTGTTATACACAGCACCCCCCTAATAGTGTTATACACAGCACCCCCCTAATAGTTTAATACACAGCACCCCCCTAATAGTGTTATACACAGCACCCCCCTAATAGTGTTATACAAAGCACCCCCCCTAATAGTTTAATACACAGCACCCCCCTAATAGTGTTATACACAGCACCCCCCTAATAGTTTAATACACAGCACCCCCCTAATAGTTTAATACACATCACCCCCCTAATAATTTAATACACAGCACCCCCCTAATAGTGTTATACACAGCACCCCCCTAATTGTTTACTTACACAGCACCCCCCTAGTAGTGTTATACACAGCACCCCCCTAATAATTTAATACACAGCACCCCCCTAATAGTTTAATACACAGCACCCCTCTAATAGTTTAATACACAGCACCCCCCTAATAATTTATACACAGCACCCCCTAATAGTGTTATACACAGCAGCCCCCCTAATAGTTTAATACACAGCACCCCCCTAATAGTTTAATACACAGCACCCCCCTAATAGTGTTATACACAGCACCCCCCGAATAGTGTTATACACAGCACCCCCCTAATAGTTTAATACACAGCACCCCAATAATAGTGTTATACACAGCACCCCCCTAATAGTTTAATACACAGCACCCCCTAATAGTGTTACACACAGCACCCCCCTAATAGTTGTTATACACAGAACCCCCTTAATAGTGTTATACACAGCACCCCCCTAATAGTTTAATACACAGCACCCCCCCTAATAGTGTTATACACAGCACCCCTCTAATAGTGTTATACACAGCACCCCCCCTAATAGTTTAATACACAGCACCCCCCTAATAGTGTTATACACAGCACCCCCCTAATAGTTTAATACACAACACCCCCCTAATAATTTAATACACAGCACCCCCCTAATACTGTTATACACAGCACCCCCCTAATAGTGTTATACACAGAACCCCCCATAATAATTTAATACACAGCACCCCAATAATAGTGTTATACACAGCACCCCCTAATAGTTTAATACACAGCACCCCAATAATAGTGTTATACACAGCACCCCCCTAATAGTTTAATACACAGCACCCCCCCAATAGTGTTATACACAGCACCCCCCTAATAGTTTAATACACAGCACCCCCTAATTGTTTAATACACAGCACCCCCCTAATTGTTTAATACACAGCACCCCCCTAATAATTTAATACACAGCACCCCCCTAATAGTGTTATACACAGCACCCCCCTAATAGTTTAATACACAGCACCCCAATAATAGTGTTATACACAGCACCCCCTAATAGTTTAATACACAGCACCAACCTAATAGTGTTATACACAGCACCCCCCTAATAGTGTTATACACAGCACCCCCCTAATATTGTTATACAACAGCACCCCCCTAATAGTGTTATACACAGCACCCCCCTAATAGTTTAATACACAGCACCCCCCTAATAGTGTTATACACAGCACCCCCCTAATATTGTTATACACAGCACCCCCCTAATAGTGTTATACACAGCACCCCCCTAATAATTTAATACACAGCACCCCCCTAATAGTGTTATACACAGCACTCCCTAATTGTTTACTACACAGCACCCCCTAGTAGTGTTATACACAGCACCCCCCTAATAATTTAATACACAGCACCCCCCTAATAGTTTAATACACAGCACCCCCCTAATAGTTTAATACACAGCACCCCCCTAATAATTTAATACACAGCACCCCCTAATAGTGTTATACACAGCAGCCCTCTAATAGTTTAATACACAGCACCCCCCTAATAGTTTAATACACAGCACCCCCCTAATAGTGTTATACACAGCACCCCCCTAATAGTTTAATACACAGCACCCCCCTAATAGTTTAATACACAACACCCCCCTAATAATTTTAATACACAGCACCCCCCTTATACTGTTATACACAGCACCCCCCTAATAGTGTATACACAGAACCCCCCTAATAATTTAATACACAGCACCCCAATAATAGTGTTATACACAGCACCCCCCTAATAGTTTAATACACAGCACCCCAATAATAGTGTTATACACAGCACCCCCCTAATAGTTTAATACACAGCACCCCCCCAATAGTGTTATACACAGCACCCCCCTAATAGTTTAATACACAGCACCCCCCTAATTGTTAATACACAGCACCCCCCTAATGTTTAATACACAGCACCCCCCTAATAATTTAATACACAGCACCCCCCTAATAGTGTTATACACAGCACCCCCCTAATAGTGTTATACACAGCACCCCCCTAATAGTTTAATACACAGCACCCCAATAATAGTGTTATACACAGCACCCCCCTAATAGTTTAATACACAGCACCCCCCTAATAGTGTTATACACAGCACCCCCCTAATAGTTTAATACACAGCACCCCCCTAATAGTTTAATACACAACACCCCCCTAATAAATTAATACACAGCACCCCCCTAATACTGTTATACACAGCACCCCCCTAATAGTGTTATACACAGAACCCCCCTAATAATTTAATACACAGCACCCCAATAATAGTGTTATACACAGCACCCCCCTAATAGTTTAATACACAGCACCCCAATAATAGTGTTATACACAGCACCCCCCTAATAGTTTAATACACAGCACCAACCTAATAGTGTTATACACAGCACCCCCCTAATAGTGTTATACACAGCACCCCCCTAATATTGTTATACACAGCACCCCCCTAATAGTGTTATACACAGCACCCCCCTAATAGTTTAATACAGAGAAGCCCCTAATAGTGTTAAACACAGCACCCCAATAATAGTGTTATACACAGCAAGCCCCCTAATATTTTAATAGACAGCGCCCCCCCTAATAGTGTTATACACAGCACCCCCCTAATAGTTTAATACACAGCACCCCCCTAATAGTTTAATACACAGCACCCCCCTAATAATTTAATACACAGCACCCCCCTAATAGTTTAATACACAGCACCCCCCTAGTAGTGTTATACACAGCACCCCCCTAATAATTTAATACACAGCACCACCCCTAATAGTTTAATACACAGCACCCCCCTAATAGTTTAATACACAGCACCCCCCTAATAGTTTAATACACAGCACCCCCCAATAGTTTAATACACAACACCCCTTAATAATTTAATACACAGCACCCCCCTAATACTGTTATACACAGCACCCCCCTAATACTGTTATACACAGCACCCCCCTAATAGTGTTATACACAGAACCCCACTAATAATTTAATACACAGCACCCCCAATAATAGTGTTATACACAGCACCCCCCTAATAGTTTAATACACAGCACCCCAATAATAGTGTTATACACAGCACCCCCCTAATAGTGTTATACACAGCACCGCCCCTAATATTGTTATACACAGCACCCCCCTAATAGTGTTATACACAGCACCCCCCTAATAGTTTAATACACAGCACCCCCTAATAGTGTTATACACAGCACCCCCCTAATAGTGTTATACAAAGTACCCCCCCTAATAGTTTAATACACAGAACCCCCCTAATAGTGTTATACACAGCACCCCCCTAATAGTTTAATACACAGCACCCCCCTAATAGTTTAATACACAACACCCCCCTAATAATTTAATACACAGCACCCCCCTAATACTGTTATACACAGCACCCCCCTAATAGTGTTATACACAGAATCCCCCTAATAATTTAATACACAGCACCCCAATAATAGTGTTATACACAGCACCCCCTAATAGTTTAATACACAGCACCCCAATAATAGTGTTATACACAGCACCCCCCTAATAGTTTAATACACAGAACCCCCCTAATTGTTTAATACACAGCACCCCCCCTAATTGTTTAATACACAGCACCCCCCTAATAATTTAATACACAGCACCCCCCTAATAGTGTTATACACAGCACCCCCCTAATAGTTTAATACACAGCACCAACCTAATAGTGTTATACACAGCACCCCCCTAATAGTGTTATACACAGCACCCCCCTAATATTGTTATACACAGCACCCCCCTAATAGTTTAATACACAGCACCCCCCTAATAGTGTTATACACAGCACCCCCCTAATAGTTTAATACACAGCACCCCCCTAATAGTTTAATACACAACACCCCCCTAATAATTTAATACACAGCACCCCCCTAATACTGTTATACACAGCACCCCCCTAATAGTGTTATACACAGAATCCCCCTAATAATTTAATACACAGCACCCCAATAATAGTGTTATACACAGCACCCCCTAATAGTTTAATACACAGCACCCCAATAATAGTGTTATACACAGCACCCCCCTAATAGTTTAATACACAGAACCCCCCTAATTGTTTAATACACAGCACCCCCCTAATTGTTTAATACACAGCACCCCCCTAATAATTTAATACACAGCACCCCCCTAATAGTGTTATACACAGCACCCCCCTAATAGTTTAATACACAGCACCCCAATAATAGTGTTATACACAGCACCCCCCTAATAGTTTAATACACAGCACCCCCCTAATAGTGTTATACACAGCACCCCCCTAATAGTGTTATACACAGCACCCCCCTAATATTGTTATACTCAGCACCCCCCTAATAGTGTTATACACAGCACCCCCCTAATAGTTTAATACACAGCACCCCCCTAATAGTGTTATACACAGCACCCCCCTAATAGTGTTATACAAAGCACCCCCCTAATAGTTTAATACACAGCACCCCCCTAATAGTGTTATACACAGCACCCCCCTAATAGTTTAATACACAGCACCCCCCTAATAGTTTAATACACATCACCCCCCTAATAATTTAATACACAGCACCCCCCTAATAGTGTTATACACAGCACCCCCCTAATTGTTTACTACACAGCACCCCCCTAGTAGTGTTATACACAGCACCCCCCTAATAATTTAATACACAGCACCCCCCTAATAGTTTAATACACAGCACCCCTCTAATAGTTTAATACACAGCACCCCCCTAATAATTTAATACACAGCACTCCCTAATAGTGTTATACACAGCAGCCCCCTAATAGTTTAATACACAGCACCCCCCTAATAGTTTAATACACAGCACCCCCCTAATAGTGTTATACACAGCACCCCCCTAATAGTGTTATACACAGCACCCCCCTAATAGTTTAATACACAGCACCCCAATAATAGTGTTATACACAGCACCCCCCTAATAGTTTAATACACAGCACCCCCCTAATAGTGTTATACACAGCACCCCCCTAATAGTGTTATACACAGAACCCCCTTAATAGTGTTATACACAGCACCCCCCTAATAGTTTAATACACAGCACCCCCCTAATAGTGTTATACACAGCACCCCCCTAATAGTGTTATACACAGCACCCCCCTAATAGTTTAATACACAGCACCCCCCTAATAGTGTTATACACAGCACCCCCCTAATAGTTTAATACACAGCACCCCCCTAATAGTTTAATACACAACACCCCCCTAATAAATTAATACACAGCACCCCCCTAATACTGTTATACACAGCACCCCCCTAATAGTGTTATACACAGAACCCCCCTAATAATTTAATACACAGCACCCCCCTAATAGTTTAATACACAGCACCCCAATAATAGTGTTATACACAGCACCCCCCTAATAGTTTAATACACAGCACCCCCCAATAGTGTTATACACAGCACCCCCCTAATAGTGTTATACACAGCACCCCCCTAATAGTTTAATACACAGCACCCCCTAATTGTTTAATACACAGCACCCCCCTAATTGTTTAATACACAGCACCCCCCTAATAATTTAATATACAGCACCCCCCTAATAGTGTTATACACAGCACCCCCCTAATAGTTTAATACACAGCACCCCAATAATAGTGTTATACACAGCACCCCCCTAATAGTTTAATACACAGCACCAATCTAATAGTGTTATACACAGCACCCCCCTAATAGTGTTATACACAGCACCCCCCTAATATTGTTATACACAGCACCCCCCTAATAGTGTTATACACAGCACCCCCCTAATAGTTTAATACACAGCACCCCCCTAATAGTGTTATACACAGCACCCCCCTAATAGTGTTATACAAAGCACCCCCCTAATAGTTTAATACACAGCACCCCCCTAATAGTGTTATACACAGCACCCCCCTAATAGTTTAATACAGAGAACCCCCTAATAGTGTTAAACACAGCACCCCAATAATAGTGTTATACACAGCAGCCCCCTAATATTTTAATAGACAGCGCCCCCCTAATAGTGTTATACACAGCACCCCCCTAATAGTTTAATACACAGCACCCCCCTAATAGTTTAATACACAGCACCCCCCTAATAATTTAATACACAGCACCCCCCTAATAGTTTAATACACAGCACCCCCCTAGTAGTGTTATACACAGCACCCCCCTAATAATTTAATACACAGCACCCCCCTAATAGTTTAATACACAGCACCCCCCTAATAGTTTAATACACAGCACCCCCCTAATAGTTTAATACACAGCACCCCCCAATAGTTTAATACACAACACCCCCTTAATAATTTAATACACAGCACCCCCCTAATACTGTTATACACAGCACCCCCCTAATACTGTTATACACAGCACCCCCCTAATAGTGTTATACACAGAACCCCACTAATAATTTAATACACAGCACCCCAATAATAGTGTTATACACAGCACCCCCCTAATAGTTTAATACACAGCACCCCAATAATAGTGTTATACACAGCACCCCCCTAATAGTTTATTACACAGCACCCCCCCAATAGTGTTATACACAGCACCCCCCTAATAGTGTTATACACAGCACCCCCCTAATAGTTTAATACACAGCACCCCAATAATAGTGTTATACACAGCACCCCCCTAATAGTGTTATACACAGCACCCCCCTAATATTGTTATACACAGCACCCCCCTAATAGTGTTATACACAGCACCCCCCTAATAGTTTAATACACAGCACCCCCCTAATAGTGTTATACACAGCACCCCCCTAATAGTGTTATACAAAGTACCCCCCTAATAGTTTAATACACAGAACCCCCCTAATAGTGTTATACACAGCACCCCCCTAATAGTTTAATACACAGCACCCCCCTAATAGTTTAATACACATCACCCCCCTAATAATTTAATACACAGCACCCCCCTAATAGTGTTATACACAGCACCCCCCTAATTGTTTACTACACAGCACCCCCTAGTAGTGTTATACACAGCACCCCCCTAATAATTTAATACACAGCACCCCCCTAATAGTTTAATACACAGCACCCCCCTAATAGTTTAATACACAGCACCCCCCTAATAATTTAATACACAGCACCCCCTAATAGTGTTATACACAGCAGCCCCCTAATAGTTTAATACACAGCACCCCCCTAATAGTTTAATACACAGCACCCCCCTAATAGTGTTATACACAGCACCCCCCTAATAGTGTTATACACAGCACCCCCCTAATAGTTTAATACACAGCACCCCAATAATAGTGTTATACACAGCACCCCCCTAATAGTTTAATACACAGCACCCCCCTAATAGTGTTATACACAGCACCCCCCTAATAGTGTTATACACAGAACCCCCCTTAATAGTGTTATACACAGCACCCCCCTAATAGTTTAATACACAGCACCCCCCTAATAGTGTTATACACAGCACCCCCCTAATAGTGTTATACACAGCACCCCCCTAATAGTTTAATACACAGCACCCCCCTAATAGTGTTATACACAGCACCCCCCTAATAGTTTAATACACAGCACCCCCCTAATAGTTTAATACACAACACCCCCCTAATAGTTTAATACACATCACCCCCCCTAATAATTTAATACACAGCACCCCCCTAATAGTGTTATACACAGCACCTTCCTAATAGTTTACTACACAGCACCCCCCTAGTAGTGTTATACACAGCACCCCCCTAATAATTTAATACACAGCACCCCCCTAACAGTTTAATACACAGCACCCCCCTAATAGTTTAATACACAGCACCCCCCCAATAGTGTTATACACAGCACCCCCCTAATAGTGTTATACACAGCACCCCCCTAATAGTTTAATACAAAGCACCCCCCTAATTGTTTAATACACTGCACCCCCCTAATTGTTTAATACACAGCACCCCCCTAATAATTTAATACACAGCACCCCCCTAATAGTGTTATACACAGCACCCCCCCTAATAGTTTAATACACAGCACCCCAATAATAGTGTTATACACAGCACCCCCCTAATAGTTTAATACACAGCACCAACCTAATAGTGTTATACACAGCACCCCCCTAATCGTTTAATACACAGCACCCCCCTAATAGTTTAATACACAGCACCCCCTAATAGTGTTATACACAGCACCCCCCTAATAGTTTAATACACAGCACCCCCCTAATAGTGTTATACACAGAACCCCCCCTAATAGTGTTATACACAGCACCCCCCTAATAGTTTAATACACAGCACCCCCCTAATAGTATTATACACAGCACCCCCCTAATAGTGATATACACAGCACCCCCCTAATAGTTTAATACACAGCACCCCCCTAATAATTTAATACACAGCACCCCCCTAATAGTGTTATACACAGCACCCCCCTAATAGTTTAATACACAGCACCCCCCCTAATAGTTTAATAAACATCACCCCCCTAATAATTTAATACACAGCACCCCTCTAATAGTGTTATACACAGCACCCTCCTAATTGTTTACTACACAGCACCCCCCTAGTAGTGTTATACACAGCACCCCCCTAATAATTTAATACACAGCACCCCCCTAATAGTTTAATACACAGCACCCCCCTAATAGTTTAATACACAGCACCCCCCTAATTGTTTAATACACAGCACCCCCCTAATTGTTTAATACACAGCACCCCCCTAATAATTTAATACACAGCACCCCCCTAATAGTGTTATACACAGCACCCCCCTAATAGTGTTATACACAGCACCCCCCTAATAGTGTTATACACAGCACCCCCCTAATAGTTTAATACACAGCACCCCAATAATAGTGTTATACACAGCACCCCCCTAATAGTTTAATACACAGCACCCCCCTAATAGTGTTATACACAGCACCCCCCCTAATAGTGTTATACACAGAACCCCCTTAATAGTGTTATACACAGCACCCCCCTAATAGTTTAATACACAGCACCTCCCTAATAGTGTTATACACAGCACCCCCCTAATAGTGTTATACACAGCACCCCCCTAATAGTTTAATACACAGCACCCCCCTAATAGTGTTATACACAGCACCCCCCTAATAGTTTAATACACAGCACCCCCCTAATAGTTTAATACACAACACCCCCTAATAATTTAATACACAGCACCCCCCTAATACTGTTATACACAGCACCCCCCTAATAGTGTTATACACAGAATCCCCCTAATAATTTAATACACAGCACCCCAATAATAGTGTTATACACAGCACCCCCTAATAGTTTAATACACAGCACCCCAATAATAGTGTTATACACAGCACCCCCCTAATAGTTTAATACACAGAACCCCCCTAATTGTTTAATACACAGCACCCCCCTAATTGTTTAATACACAGCACCCCCCTAATAATTTAATACACAGCACCCCCCTAATAGTGTTATACACAGCACCCCCCTAATAGTTTAATACACAGCACCCCAATAATAGTGTTATACACAGCACCCCCCTAATAGTTTAATACACAGCACCCCCCTAATAGTGTTATACACAGCACCCCCCTAATAGTGTTATACACAGCACCCCCCTAATAGTGTTATACACAGCACCCCCCTAATTGTTTAATACACAGCACCCCCCTAATTGTTTAATACACAGCACCCCCCTAATAGTTTAATACACAGCACCCCCCTAATAGTGTTATACACAGCACCCCCCTAATAGTGTTATACAAAGCACCCCCCTAATAGTTTAATACACAGCACCCCCCTAATAGTGTTATACACAGCACCCCCCTAATAGTTTAATACACAGCACCCCCCTAATAGTTTAATACACATCACCCCCCTAATAATTTAATACACAGCACCCCCCTAATAGTGTTATACACAGCACCCCCCTAATTGTTTACTACACAGCACCCCCCTAGTAGTGTTATACACAGCACCCCCCTAATAATTTAATACACAGCACCCCCCTAATAGTTTAATACACAGCACCCCTCTAATAGTTTAATACACAGCACCCCCCTAATAATTTAATACACATCACTCCCTAATAGTGTTATACACAGCAGCCCCCTAATAGTTTAATACACAGCACCCCCCTAATAGTTTAATACACAGCACCCCCCTAATAGTGTTATACACAGCACCCCCCTAATAGTGTTATACACAGCACCCCCCTAATAGTTTAATACACAGCACCCCAATAATAGTGTTATACACAGCACCCCCCTAATAGTTTAATACACAGCACCCCCCTAATAGTGTTATACACAGCACCCCCCTAATAGTGTTATACACAGAACCCCCTTAATAGTGTTATACACAGCACCCCCCTAATAGTTTAATACACAGCACCCCCCTAATAGTCTTATACACAGCACCCCCCTAATAGTGTTATACACAGCACCCCCCTAATAGTTTAATACACAGCACCCCCCTAATAGTGTTATACACAGCACCCCCCTAATAGTTTAATACACAGCACCCCCCTAATAGTTTAATACACAACACCCCCCTAATAATTTAATACACAGCACCCCCCTAATACTGTTATACACAGCACCCCCCTAATAGTGTTATACACAGAACCCCCCCTAATAATTTAATACACAGCACCCCAATAATAGTGTTATACACAGCACCCCCCTAATAGTTTAATACACAGCACCCCAATAATAGTGTTATACACAGCACCCCCCTAATAGTTTAATACACAGCACCCCCCCAATAGTGTTATACACAGCACCCCCCTAATAGTTTAATACACAGCACCCCCCTAATTGTTTAATACACAGCACCCCCCTAATTGTTTAATACACGGCACCCCCCTAATAATTTAATACACAGCACCCCCCTAATAGTGTTATACACAGCACCCCCCTAATAGTTTAATACACAGCACCCCCCTAATAGTTTAATACACAGCACCCCAATAATAGTGTTATACACAGCACCCCCCTAATAGTTTAATACACAGCACCAACCTAATAGTGTTATACACAGCACCCCCCTAATAGTGTTATACACAGCACCCCCCTAATATTGTTATACACAGCACCCCCCTAATAGTTTAATACACAGCACCCCCCTAATAGTGTTATACACAGCACCCCCCTAATAGTTTAATACACAGCACCCCCCTAATAGTTTAATACACAACACCCCCCTAATAAATTAATACACAGCACCCCCCCTAATACTGTTATACACAGCACCCCCCTAATAGTGTTATACACAGAATCCCCCTAATAATTTAATACACAGCACCCCAATAATAGTGTTATACACAGCACCCCCTAATAGTTTTAATACACAGCACCCCAATAATAGTGTTATACACAGCACCCCCCTAATAGTTTAATACACAGAACCCCCCTAATTGTTTAATACACAGCACCCCCCCTAATTGTTTAATACACAGCACCCCCCTAATAATTTAATACACAGCACCCCCCTAATAGTGTTATACACAGCACCCCCCTAATAGTTTAATACACAGCACCAACCTAATAGTGTTATACACAGCACCCCCCTAATAGTGTTATACACAGCACCCCCCTAATATTGTTATACACAGCACCCCCCTAATAGTTTAATACACAGCACCCCCCTAATAGTGTTATACACAGCACCCCCCTAATAGTTTAATACACAGCACCCCCCTAATAGTTTAATACACAACACCCCCCTAATAATTTAATACACAGCACCCCCCTAATACTGTTATACACAGCACCCCCCTAATAGTGTTATACACAGAATCCCCCTAATAATTTAATACACAGCACCCCAATAATAGTGTTATACACAGCACCCCCTAATAGTTTAATACACAGCACCCCAATAATAGTGTTATACACAGCACCCCCCTAATAGTTTAATACACAGAACCCCCCTAATGGTTTAATACACAGCACCCCCCTAATTGTTTAATACACAGCACCCCCCCTAATAATTTAATACACAGCACCCCCCTAATAGTGTTATACACAGCACCCCCCTAATAGTTTAATACACAGCACCCCAATAATAGTGTTATACACAGCACCCCCCCTAATAGTTTAATACACAGCACCCCCCTAATAGTGTTATACACAGCACCCCCCTAATAGTGTTATACACAGCACCCCCCTAATATTGTTATACTCAGCACCCCCCTAATAGTGTTATACACAGCACCCCCCTAATAGTTTAATACACAGCACCCCCCTAATAGTGTTATACACAGCACCCCCCCTAATAGTTTAATACACAGCACCCCCCTAATAGTTTAATACACATCACCCCCCTAATAATTTAATACACAGCACCCCCCTAATAGTGTTATACACAGCACCCCCCTAATTGTTTACTACACAGCACCCCCCTAGTAGTGTTATACACAGCACCCCCCCTAATAATTTAATACACAGCACCCCCCTAATAGTTTAATACACAGCACCCTCTAATAGTTTAATACACAGCACCCCCCTAATAATTTAATACACAGCACTCCCTAATAGTGTTATACACAGCAGCCCCCTAATAGTTTAATACACAGCACCCCCCTAATAGTTTAATACACAGCACCCCCCTAATAGTGTTATACACAGCACCCCCCTAATAGTGTTATACACAGCACCCCCCTAATAGTTTAATACACAGCACCCCAATAATAGTGTTATACACAGCACCCCCCTAATAGTTTAATACACAGCACCCCCCTAATAGTGTTATACACAGCACCCCCCTAATAGTGTTATACACAGAACCCCCTTAATAGTGTTATACACAGCACCCCCCTAATAGTTTAATACACAGCACCCCCCTAATAGTGTTATACACAGCACCCCCCTAATAGTGTTATACACAGCACCCCCCCTAATAGTTTAATACACAGCACCCCCCTAATAGTGTTATACACAGCACCCCCCTAATAGTTTAATACACAGCACCCCCCTAATAGTTTAATACACAACACCCCCCCTAATAATTTAATACACAGCACCCCCCTAATACTGTTATACACAGCACCCCCCTAATAGTGTTATACACAGAACCCCCCCTAATAATTTAATACACAGCACCCCAATAATAGTGTTATACACAGCACCCCCCTAATAGTTTAATACACAGCACCCCAATAATAGTGTTATACACAGCACCCCCCTAATAGTTTAATACACAGCACCCCCCCCAATAGTGTTATACACAGCACCCCCCTAATAGTTTAATACACAGCACCCCCCTAATTGTTTAATACACAGCACCCCCCTAATTGTTTAATACACAGCACCCCCCTAATAATTTAATACACAGCACCCCCCTAATAGTGTTATACACAGCACCCCCCTAATAGTTTAATACACAGCACCCCAATAATAGTGTTATACACAGCACCCCCCTAATAGTTTAATACACAGCACCAACCTAATAGTGTTATACACAGCACCCCCCTAATAGTGTTATACACAGCACCCCCCTAATATTGTTATACACAGCACCCCCCTAATAGTGTTATACACAGCACCCCCCTAATAGTTTAATACACAGCACCCCCCTAATAGTGTTATACACAGCACCCCCCTAATAGTGTTATACAAAGCACCCCCCTAATAGTTTAATACACAGCACCCCCCTAATAGTGTTATACACAGCACCCCCCCTAATAGTTTAATACAGAGAACCCCCTAATAGTGTTAAACACAGCACCCCAATAATAGTGTTATACACAGCAGCCCCCTAATATTTTAATAGACAGCGCCCCCCTAATAGTGTTATACACAGCACCCCCCTAATAATTTAATACACAGCACCCCCCTAATAGTTTAATACACAGCACCCCCCTAATAGTGTTATACACAGCACCCCCTAATTGTTTACTACACAGCACCCCCCTAGTAGTGTTATACACAGCACCCCCCTAATAATTTAATACACAGCACCCCCCTAATAGTTTAATACACAGCACCCCCCTAATAGTGTTATACACAGCACCCCCCCTAATAGTTTAATACACAGCACCCCCCTAATAGTTTAATACACAACACCCCCTAATAATTTAATACACAGCACCCCCCTAATACTGTTATACACAGCACCCCCCTAATAGTGTTATACACAGAACCCCCCTAATAATTTAATACACAGCACCCCAATAATAGTGTTATACACAGCACCCCCCTAATAGTTTAATACACAGCACCCCAATAATAGTGTTATACACAGCACCCCCCTAATAGTTAAATACACAGCACCCCCCCAATAGTGTTATACACAGCACCCCCCTAATAGTGTTATACACAGCACCCCCTAATTGTTTAATACACAGCACCCCCCTAATTGTTTAATACACAGCACCCCCCCTAATAATTTAATATACAGCACCCCCCTAATAGTGTTATACACAGCACCCCCCTAATAGTTTAATACACAGCACCCCAATAATAGTGTTATACACAGCACCCCCCTAATAGTTTAATACACAGCACCAACCTAATAGTGTTATACACAGCACCCCCCTAATAGTGTTATACACAGCACCCCCCTAATATTGTTATACACAGCACCCCCTAATAGTGTTATACACAGCACCCCCCTAATAGTTTAATACACAGCACCCCCCTAATAGTGTTATAAACAGCACCCCCCTAATAGTGTTATACAAAGCACCCCCCTAAAAGTTTAATACACAGCACCCCCCTAATAGTGTTATACACAGCACCCCCCTAATAGTTTAATACAGAGAACCCCCTAATAGTGTTAAACACAGCACCCCAATAATAGTGTTATACACAGCAGCCCCTAATATTTTAATAGACAGCGCCCCCCTAATAGTGTTATACACAGCACCCCCCTAATAGTTTAATACACAGCACCCCCCTAATAGTTTAATACACAGCACCCCCCTAATAATTTAATACACAGCACCCCCCTAATAGTTTAATACACAGCACCCCCCCTAGTAGTGTTATACACAGCACCCCCCTAATAATTTAATACACAGCACCCCCCTAATAGTTTAATACACAGCACCCCCCCTAATAGTTTAATACACAGGACCCCCCTAATAGTTTAATACACAGCACCCCCCAAAAGTTTAATACACAACACCCCCCCTAATAATTTAATACACAGCACCCCCCTAATACTGTTATACACAGCACCCCCCTAATACTGTTATACACAGCACCCCCCTAATAGTGTTATACACAGAACCCCCCTAATAGTTTAATACACAGCACCCCAATAATAATGTTATGCACAGCACCCCCCTAATAGTTTAATACACAGCACCCCAATAATAGTGTTATACACAGCACCCCCCTAATAGTTTAATACACAGCACCCCAATAATAGTGTTATACACAGCACCCCCCTAATAGTTTAATACACAGCACCCCCCCAATAGTGTTATACACAGCACCCCCCTAATAGTGTTATACACAGCACCCCCCTAATTGTTTAATACACAGCACCCCCCTAATTGTTTAATACACAGCACCCCCCTAATAATTTAATACACAGCACCCCCCTAATAGTGTTATACACAGCACCCCCCTAATAGTTTAATACACAGCACCCCAATAATAGTGTTATACACAGCACCCCCCATAATAGTTTAATACACAGCAACCCCCTAATAGTGTTATACACAGCACCCCCCCTAATAGTGTTATACACAGCACCCCCCTAATATTGTTATACACAGCACCCCCCCTAATAGTGTTATACACAGCACCCCCCTAATAGTTTAATACACAGCACCCCCCTAATAGTGTTATACAAAGCACCCCCCTAATAGTTTAATACACAGCACCCCCCTAATAGTGTTATACACAGCACCCCCCTAATAGTTTTAATACACAGCACCCCCCAATAGTGTTATACACAGCACCCCCCCTAATAGTGTTATACACAGCACCCCCCCTAATTGTTTAATACAA